>NW_025887103.1:0-5165 GCF_002878395.1 Capsicum annuum
CTCTCTCTCTATATATATATATATACATATATATATATATATATATATATATATATATTCGATATTCGGTACCAAATGATATTAATATCTTGTAACAAACTCAATCCCGAATACCGAAATGTTAAAATTTTACTCCCAAATACCATACCAAATACCGAATATATTACCAAGGTCCAAGAGATTTTTGGGATGACTAATACTCTCTCTCTATATATATATATATATATTCGATATTCGGTACCAAATGGTATTAATATCTTGTAACAAACTCAATCCCGAATACCGAAATATTAAAATTTTACTCCCAAATACTATACCAAATATCGAATATATTACCAAGGTCCAAGAGATTTTTGGGATGACTAATTCTCTCTCTCTCTATATATATATATATATTCGATATTCAGTAAATACCGAATACCAAATGGTATTAATATCTTGTATCAAACCCAATCCCAAATACTGAAATGTTAAAATTTTACTCCCAAATATCATATCAAATACCGAATTACCGAATACCAATTATCAAATTTTTTGGTTCAATTTGGTAATTCGATTTTTAGTATATTATGCCCAGCCCTATCAATAGCTGCCTAACTGGGTTCTATTAATTTGGGGAACCATGAAAAAATTATTTGCTCATTGTGTTTACCAAATTTCAATAAATATATGACATAGTACTTTCTTTGCTCCAATTTATGTGGTGAAAAGTGAAGTTAGAATTTGAAATTTATAGATTCTAACTTCAATACTTTTACAACGTTTCTAAACTAAATAATTTGTCCATATTTAATAAATATATTAAGATAAATATATAATTTAGACTAAACTCCATCCATGATATATATTATTTGAATCGACACGAAATTTAATAAAGTAACAAATGCTTCTAAAATTTATTCTTAAACACATCATGATATTTGTGTTACTATAACTCTATTTAGTTGTTTGAAACTTGTTATTTTAAATCTATTATAACATTTATAGGCTATAAAGGCTTCTCATAAATGAAAAAAAAAACCGAAAAAGTGTAAAGTTATCTGTTTTCAAAATTAAAACATTTAAGTTTCTAAAAAGCATAAAAATAAGGAAACATAACACAAACTTATAAGTTATCATATTTACAAAGTAACCACAAAAATCTCAACTAATTATATATCTTCATTGAATGTATCGGGAGCTAATTATACATCTCGATGGATCCAAAATCGAAAAAAATGTATCGGGAGCTAATTATGTATCTTTACAAACGAAAAAATGTATCTTCGTTGGATGTATCAGAACCTACTTATGCATCTCGACACATCCAAAATCGGAAATTTCAGTAATTATGCAAAATTTCGAAATTTTCTGTAATTAAATTTCAAACTGTCGGGATTTATGTTGTTTGCCCAAAAAATAAACGAAAATATATATGAAGGTCAAACATGTCTTGAAATTAAAAAAAAAATAAAGTCATTGCGCGAATGACCGGATAAATTTACTGTTTACTTTTTCTTGCCGATATACATAGATTATACACTCATTCGATACAAATAAAAAGACTATAACATAACAATTTCTCCTTTCTTTTCAGCTTGATCTTCCTCCCAAATTATTCTATTATCTTCATCTGATCCATAAGCCCAAGCACATAAAATAAAGTACAAAAAATTCCCAATACTTAATAAACAAAGTACCCAATAATAATAATCATAATGACCTATGTTTAAATTATTTGACACCCAACTCACTTTCCCTTTTCTACTTGAAGCATGATCAACAATTTCCACAATTAAACTTCCAACCAAATTTCCAAATCCCATTCCAAGTGAAAACAATGCCACACCAATACTAGCCATGCTCTTAGGGAATTGAGAATAATAAAACTCGATTTGTCCGATCGCGTTGAACGCCTCGGCTAGTCCTGTCAGACAGTGCTGAGGGACTAGCCAGGTCGCGGACATGTCCACCTGGGATAGTGGATGGTCTGCGAGCCCCTGTTTAAGGGCTCGCGAACGCCTCTCTCTTTCCACCAGCGCGGCCACGGCCTGGGCCGCGCATGAAAGCAACAACCCTAATCCCATGCGCTGTTTGAAGCTGAGACCTCGTGGTTTCCTCGTGACCCTGGAGATCCAGGGCACGAGGACCCGGTCGTAGAGGGCTAGCCATAGTGTCAATGTGATTACACCAAATGCACTATATGAACTTGCTGGGATTTGGAAATTGTGACCTTTTATCAAATGTCTGTCCATTGTATTTGCTTGTAACACTGGAAATGCATGTTGACTTAGGGTTACTGCTATCATAATGCCTGTAGACCAAATTGGAAGTACTTTGAGCAATGATTTGAATTCTTCAACTTGTTGAATTGTACATAAATTCCATGGATTTGTGTCCAAATCTTTCTCTGGATTTCTAATGATACATGCCTTGTTTAGAAACCTATGGATGAAAAAGAAAAATAAAAGAGTTTAAGTTTTACGTACTGACGTTGATACAAAATAATTTACAACAACAATATATCCAGTAAGTTATCACAAGTATGGTCTGGGGAGGGTAGGCTAGGCTGTTTTCATATGAGACCCTCGACCCAAGATCAACAAATTCAAGTACAATCAAACTTAAATATTTTAAATTGTAAATATTATTGTGACATGTAATACTTTTATGTAGTTTTAAAATATATTAAATTTATTATTAAAAAAAATTAAGATTCCATGTCTAAAATCACTGTTAAAGTTAAACCGTTTTGACTCTCAAAATTCGAATGATGCCACAGAAAATGAGATATAGAAATAATAATATATGCTGTATATAGCCGATCAAATTCTATCGATAATACTAAAAATATTTACACGTCAGCATATATAACTCAACAACTATAACAACAACATATCCAACATATTATCACAAAATAGTGTCTCAAGAGGATAGAGTGTGTACTAGTCCGTACCACTAGACCCTCTCAGGATAAAAACAATATAGAAATATAATTTACGAACGTCAGCATATATAATTTAACAACAATAACAATAACAACAACAACATACCCAACATAATCTCACAAAATAGTGTCTCTGAGAGGATAGAGTGTGTACTAGTCCGTACCACTAGACCCTTTCAAGATAAAAGCAATATAGAAAAAAATATATAATTTACGAACGTCAGCATATATAACTCAACAACAATAACAATAACAACAACAACATATCCAGCATATTCTCACAAAGTGAAGGTTTGGAGAGGATAGAGTGTACCAGCCCGTACAACTAGACCCTCCCAAGATAAAAACAATATAGAAAAAAAGAAACATAATTTACGAACGTCAGTATATATAACTTAACAACAATAATAATAACAACAACAACATGCGTAGTATATTCTCACAAAGTGTCGTCTCGAGAGGATAGAGTGTGTACTACTCCGTACCACTAGATCCTCTCAAGATAAAAACAATATAGAAAAAACATATAATTTACGAACGCCAGCATATATAACTTAACAACAATAACAATAACAACATCAACATACCCGATATATTCTCACAAACTGACGTCTAAAGAGGGTAGAGCGTACCATTTCGTACTACTACCTCGAAGATGAGGTAGATAGATCCTCGACTCAAGATAAAAACAAAATAGAAAAATAATATAATTTACGAACGTCGGTATATATAACTCAAATCCAGATAAAATACCTTAGTTTATGTGTTGGAAAAGTAATTGTTGAACCCTTATCATGATGATACCATCCATTAGAATCCACAGGAGGCAAAGCAAGATGTTTATTTTTCCATGCCACAACAATAACTTGAACAAAATTAGTAAACAAACTTTTATTTGCTTTTATTTTAATAAATATTGCAGAACCCAATAGAAAAAATATTGTTGCCAAAAACATTAGTCCTGTTGGAACAGCAAAACCAATTACCCAACCAAATTGTGTCTGAATATACACTATCACAGTCACTGAAATCAACACTGATACCCCAACTGTTGCATAATACCTAAAAAAAAAAAAATTAAAAAATATATAATAATAATAATAATAATATTCGCGGTAAATAATAGAAATAAAAAACGAATGTTAATATTCAATATTTGGTCCTTCAGTTATTGATAAATTGTGATTTTGAGTCGGCTAAAGGAAAAACAGTTCAAATGAAAGTAGCCTAGAGAAAGAAGTAACGAAAGTGAAAGTATAACAAAATATTCTAATAAACAGTAGTTACATTAAAATAATACGATAATTGAAGTACAAGAAATTAAAGAACTGATAGTAACAGAAATTGAAGAACAACAAAATTATTTCTATATATTCGTATTGTATTGTGTAGGGCTGCTTATCGGTTGGATAATTATATTTAGCGGTTCGGCTTATTGGTTATCGGTTTTTAAATATACTAATCCGCTAGCCACCCAATAAGATAACGGTTGATTCGGTATCGGATTAATAATTAACGGACGGTTATCGGATGGTGTAACAGATAAATTTAAGAGACATGAAATATCGAATGATTATTGGTAGTTCCTCTGTTTCTTCACTAACTAAGTTACTTGTACACTATGATTGATCTATTTATCAATCTTTTAGGCTTCTTGAGTTTTGTTCGTGTAGTTATTTAATAGATTAAAACATCGAATCAAATAAGTTTTTCTTCTAGACCTAAAATGTATGTTGAAACATTTTTAATTATTAGATTGACAGAAAAAATTAAAACTTTAATATTATTTGAATTTTTATGTTTTACATCAAACTTTGTGAAGGACACATTTGGGTTGTTTCATTTTTATTGCGGTCCTTTGTGTTGTCAAGAATAATTTATGTTTTGGTTTAAGAATTAATTTCAGATGACGAAGAAGAGAAGCGGGTAAACAGGAAAGAGTACAAGCTAGCGAGGAAGGAGGCGAAGTCAGCGGTCACGGCAGCTAAGACGGCCGCTTTTGAGAGCCTGTATGCAGGGTTACAGGGGAAAGGAGGGGAGAAAAAGTTGTTTAGACTCGCTAAGGCTAGGGAGAGGAAGGGTCGCGACCTCGATCAGGTGAGGTGCATTAAGGGGGAGGACGGTAGAGTGTTGGTGGAGGACGGCCACATAAAGAAGAGATGGCAGTTGTACTTTCATAGGCTCTTGAATGACGAGGGGGACAGAGCTATTGTGTTAGGGGAACTGGAGCACTCAGAGG
>NW_025887104.1:0-1476 GCF_002878395.1 Capsicum annuum
TATCGTCGTTAACGTTAATATTATTAAGAAAATTTAAATGCTCATGATTCAGTAGTAGGAGGAGATCAAAAAAAACAACTATGAAAAAAATAAGACATAAAAACTAACAAAGAAATTCAAAAGCTAAAAAAAAATATCAAACAAATATGTGAATGATACAGACTTATATAGATGTGAGATGCAATTAAAATAGTAATCTAGGTAAACATGACTTACTATTTCATTTAGACTAACACTCTCAAATCTCCACAAATTAACAAAATAAAAAAATAAAAAATAAATGTATTATAAACAAATTTACAAACACAAAAAATAGTACTGATTATACAAACTTAAAAATGATCAACATAATTGTAATCTTTCATGATTTTAATTTTATTAACAGTCTTATAAATTAAGATCATCTGACCCATTATATCTTCAAGGAAAATTCGATCAAAAAAATATTTTACCCAATCTCAATTGGTTGTTTGAAGTTCTTATTGGCAATTTATTAGATCAACATTCTATGCAAAAGATATTTCAAATATAACAAAAATATAAATTGGTATAGAGAAAAAAAACGAATTGAATGCATGTTATGTTTTCTCCTCGATATATTTATTTTTTATTCTTAAACGAAAAAGAACATTTTTATCAATGTAATGGAGAAAATAATACAAATTAGAGTATACAAATTAGTTTATTATTTTTTCTTTATTGCATTTTTTCTTCTATTTTTTTAGTTAGTTTACTAAATGTGACTTCGTTAGCTTGTTAGGTGTCTTTAATATCATTATTATCACCACTCTCATTTAAATATAAGATTGGCATAGAATTTACTACTCTTGATCTATTATTTAACTTCTGTTCTGTTGTTCAATTATCTCCCCTTTTGTTTACATTTTTCTCTACTATAATATTTTAGTTAGTTTTAGTTGTTTACTATTTTACTTCGTATTTAATAAAATAATATAAAAACTAAAACTGATTTGTTATTTTTAATTTGTTTAAACTTGTTTATAAAGGATTATTTTAATAATTTACCATAAAGTATATCAATTTTTTTACGATATCTTAATAATCTCATAAAGTTTTAAAATTACTTTTTTTTTTAAAAAACTTTTGATAAAAAGAACATCTTTTGATAAAAAATAGTAAACAACTATATAAAACTCTACTATTACTAGTCAAATGACAGAAGCAATGCATGTTCGTTACTTAGGAGGCTAAAAAATACTGATGAAAGAATACTAAATACATGATTAAAAGGCCAAAAAAAAAAAAAAGAAAATTGGATAACACATAAATATGTCTATAGAATTTTTAATTTTTCCTAACTTTTTAAAATTATTTTATACGCCATTCCTCGTTATAAAGTGAAGATAGAGAGCACTCGACTTTGATTGATTCCTTGAATCGACCCGTTGAAATTCGTTGAATCGAATTATATTGAGATTATTAAAGATAATATTGATTAATAAAAGAAATTAAATT
>NW_025887105.1:0-2079 GCF_002878395.1 Capsicum annuum
ACAAATGTAATTTTATTATAACAAAACAATAACATATCATCTGGCTTAATTAGTACATCTAATACAGATCAAGGAAAACCAGTCAACATGACTGGATTTTGAATTTTATTCACTATTTTAAAATAAAAACCAAGCACAATCTGTATTAGTACATCTAATACAGATCAATGTAGTTTGGTTTACATTAAATTAGTTGTTGTCCCACCAAAACTGAGATTGGAGATAATCCACAACTTTCTTATCAACTTGGAATGCTTTGGCCAGGACATCGTTATTGATTGGTGGGTCTGAGCCAAATACTGCATTTGCAATAGTGATAACTCCTGGATTTTGACTACTGAGTCCAGCAAATGCAACTGCGTTAGTCTTTCCCACATTAAATTGAAAATGAATGAGTCCTATTGGAAAAACAAACACATCTCCGGGGTGTAGAATCTTGGTAAAGAGCTTGTTCTTCATATTTGGACCAGGATTTGAAAGGACAAAACCAACATAAAGTGTGCCCTCATGGACCGTAAGCACCTCGGTTCCTCTGGGGTGCGTGTGTGGTGGGTTGAGACCATATGGTGCATAATCAATACGAACTAATGAAATGCCAAAAGTGTTCAGTCCAGGTAAGTTGTTGACGTTCACAGCTGTTACAGCAGATCCAACTGGATTCGAAGTATTTCCAGGTACATTTAAGCCTGATTTGAAGAAGTCATCAGCAGTGACAACCTTTGGATCTTTGCATACTTTTCCATTCACGAAAACTGCATAACAAGGAATTATAATTAGAATATAATATACAATTAGTGTTAAAATTATGATTGAAATAATTAAGTTTAAGTAGCTTGATGATTTACCAGTAGTCATGGAGTCGTTAACAGCAACACAAAAATCTTGTAAAGGACTAGGATCAGATGCATGGCTAATTGAAGTCACCACAGCCAATATGGCAATGGTTAATACAAAAGACTTGATAGCCATTGTAAATCAGAAACTCTAAAGCAATCTAATTTATAATTGTTGTCTGTTTAGTGTGATTAACGATAAAGAGAGGTATGCGTATTTATAGATAAAAGATTGTTTGAATTAGTCTTAAATGTTCTCCTAAACAAAGCGTGAATTAGGATTCTGCATTACCAAGTCATAAATGGTGGTAAATTTTTCTAAACATTTGAGTTGTACGTGAAGTTGGGTGAACAACTACAAAGACTAATTAATCTTAATTATAATTTTCAGAGCAGATAGAAACAGTTTATAACAACTAATTCATATAACTGAAGACTAAATCATATTCGTGGAGGACTTATTATTTGAAATGGTCATTGATAATATTGGGTGAGTGGATGAAAAAAGAAGTTGAGTATGATAGAAACTTTAAGAAAAAAAATAATTATAAGCAGAATACATACGATCGAGATATTCTAACAAAAATATTTTTGTGACTTAAGTCTATACTGCAACCATGCATGCATGCATATATACTTGGAAATTAATTAAGCTCATCAATACGTAAACATAACAAGTTTATCATCAAGTCTACATCCCTCTGAAGAAGATTAGAGAGTAATATTATTGAATTTTAAAATACAAACTCTTTATATTTGTCTTCTCAACTAGCTAACTCATAGCTAGGTTTTTCTTATATAATCCTACAACTATCTATTGTATATTTTGATCATAAACTACAACAGATTAAGTTATTACAGACATGTTAACTCAAATGTATCATCCTGTTCCTCGCGATTGAGTCATTTTCAAGACTATTTCAAATAGAAAGGAAGATCAATTAACTATCATAAGTCCTATTAAAAATAGGTTTAGACTACGTAGTTATTGTAGAAAGGGAAAAGACAGTGTTTCCACTCCCAAACTATACACGAAAAGTCGAATCCACACTTAAACTATATAAGTGACCTATTACACACCTAAACTATAAAAAAGTGAAACTTTTTACACCCTAAATCTAATGTGGAAAAAACATAATTATTTAAATAAAAAATAGCACGTCTAAGTTAAAAATAACAATGTATATATATATATATAGATAGATAGATAGATAGATAGATAGATAGATAGATAGATAGATAGATA
>NW_025887106.1:0-1119 GCF_002878395.1 Capsicum annuum
TATTGTTTGACTTTCTTAGTTCCTTACACACATTGTGAAGTTCTCTTTTGAATGCACTTTTGTCTTCTTTTTTATTCTTTCTTCTTTCTCTATTTTTAGGTTTCTTCTTTCTTCTCTGTTTCTAACATTAACCACAGCTGTGTGCACACAAAGTTTTTCTTGCTTTGTTTTTTGTCATGTATTCTATATATGCTAATCTATCCATTTTTTCTCTTTTAAATTTTCAATCTATTTAGTTTAGGTGTATACTAATTACTACACAAATTTCTGCCTATAAATAATAAGAGATGGTGTCTTCTGAATTATTGCTAGACTTTTAGTATCTACGTGAGAGAAATATAAGAGGAATATTATTGAATTGTGTATCTACATTATATAAAGAACCTTTTTGATACATAAGTTACTCGGAATGAGACATCAACTTCAGTCAATATACATGCAATATTTTTGATGTTTCAGTCAGTGTTTCGTAATCATTGTTTAATAGCAATTAAAATTCAATTAATTTTGTTTGCAGGAAAAGGAACTTGGGAGGCCAATAACTCAGGCTCATACATTCAAGGCTATACACACAAGGAAGAGGAAAATCCCTGGAGATCCTGATGTTTTGAGCCACAAGCTCAGCTGACCTATGTAAGACTCTATTTCTAGTAGTAATTACTTTATTTTCTAAATTTATATTCTAATATTATTATCATTAAATTCAGAATTCAATCCACTGCTTGCTTCGGGGGATTCTTTTTTTTTTTGGTGATGTAGGACGTCCTCCTCGACCTCCCTTGTCTCTATCTATTTCACATGGAGTATATGGTCAATACAGAGGTGTGATTGAGGACCCCAACAGTGATGAAGATGAGGAAGATTACTATGTGGACAATACACCATCACGTTGTTAAAGTTAAATGTTGTGCTAAAGATTCTAAACGATATACTTTATGGCGGTGTATTTGAATTACTAAGTGTTTTTGAATGCATTAAAACTTTATAGTAATCTGAACAATAGTATTGTATAAATAACTTATATTTTCTATGTTTTGTTCGTTCAATTTCAATGTATTTAAATTTAATTCTCATTTAGTGTTCATATGTTGTAGTTTTATTGATTGTTGGGAGCTAGAG
>NW_025887107.1:0-1851 GCF_002878395.1 Capsicum annuum
ATTTTACTATTTTTTCAAATAAGAGTCTTTATTTTTTCCTTTTTAATTACTTTTCTTATGTTTTTGTCTTCTTTTCTTTTTCCTTTCTAATAAAGATAAAGATAAAAAAAAACACAAAGATTAAATAAACTTTTATTCTTGTTATTGATAAATAAATTTATTTTACAAAATAAATTCAAATAAATCATTTTATAATTTGATTTTCTTTGTAAAATTATCTTATTGTTTTACTAATTTTGAAGACATAAAAATATTTTTTTTTAACTTATTGTTATTTCAATTTGTTAGAAAAGATAGGATTTTAAAATATCATAATTATCTTATACCTTACACTTTTGAGTTTGAAATTTTTTTATTTTAAATTAAAATTAGATTGATATAGTTGAGAGATATCTGTATCAATTCAAATTTTAAAAAAATACAGATGTATTTTATTCCTATTGAAACACACTATTCATTTTGTATAAGACACATTCAAATTTAACACATGTTAATCTTTCAAACAAAAAGTCTCCATATATTTATAGAATATTTTTTTAGTTGCTGAAAGTTAGAATTGGGTTAAAAAATAGCATCATCTAAATAATATCACCATTTTTTAGTTGTTGAAAGTTCCGATCACTTGGGATATAATCACAATTTTTTTAATAATTATTATTAGCAGAACTACTTGTGTTATAATCATGTTTTATTTTTTATCTTTCATTTAATTTTTTTAATCCACTATACGTACTCCTCTTCCTGTTATTATTTATTATTATTATTACTATCAATATTAGTACTACTATTACGTGCTGCCATATTATTATTATTATTATTATGTAAATAACTATATATATATATATATATATATATATATAAATTTTGTAAGATATAGCTTTGAAATAGTAAGAGTTTATACGAACTCCTCAATTATGAATTTCTATTTATTAAGATAATAATTTTTTTTAAAAAAAGATACGATATATTTCAAATTTAAATACTTAATCTTTCAATCAAAATTTTTATTACATACTTTTTAACTTTGTTTTAATCTTTCTTGTCTTGCTTTATATATATATATATATATGCATTCCCATTCATAATTAGGGCACACCAAAAGATAACACCACTTTCAGAATTTAGAGATATACTCCATTCCTTAGTTAAAGATGATGGCGACAAATATTTCAGTGTGCAAATGCAATGCTATTATTCTCTCATCCTTTCATCGTTGTTGTTCAAAATCCTTTTCGGTGAAGGCTAAAGTTGGGTCACACATCAATTTTGACAAGGAAGTCAGCTGTTTAGATGATGCTGTTAGTCTCTTCCATCGAATGGTCAGAATGAATCCTCTTCCTTCTGTGATAGATTTCTCTAAATTATTCAAGACTATACTAACTATGAAGCATTACTGTTCCGTCGTTTCTCTTTTTCGACAAATGCGGAAATTGGGCATTCCAATTGATGGATTCATCTTGAGTAATGTGATTAACAGTTACTGTTTGATGCAACATGTCGATTGTGCATTTTCAGTGTTACCCATTTACTTCAAGACTGGCATTCCATTTAATGTCGTCACTTTTACCTCCTTAATAAGGGGATTATTTGCTGAACATAAAGTCATAAATGCAATTGTCTTGTTCATAAAATTGGTGAGGGAGAATATTTGTGAGCCCGACGAAATTATGTATGGAACTGTCGTAAATGGGCTCAGCAAAAGACGTTAAGTTTGCTTCGGCTAATGGAACAGGGAAACACTAAGCCTGACGTATGTATCTATAGTATTGTTATTGATGCCCTTTGCAAAGATAGAAACTTAGATGCTGCTATCAGTATTCTGAACGAGATGAAACAGAAAGGCATTCCTCC
>NW_025887108.1:0-1266 GCF_002878395.1 Capsicum annuum
GATGCTTATTTCACATTTCGCCATGCAGGACTAACTATTGTTAGCACCAAGAAAGCTATAATCTCTTATTCTGGCTCTAATAAGGGCAATAATACTATGATTACTCAGACTTTTCCATAGCAATTGGCTACTCAGACTTCACCTGCATATACGACTCCAACACTTAAAATAACGATTATCCCTTAAGAATGTCATCACTCAATCAATCATAGGGAAAGGATCATCCAAAAGAACTAGCAAAAGTCAATCCCAATTCATAATGCTACGGGTACTCAGACTTCTCCTGCATAAACGACTCCAATACCTAAAAATAATGATATTTTCCCTTAAGAATGTCGTCACTTAATCCATCATAGGGAAAGGATCGTCCAAAAGGAATAGCAAAAGAAAAAAAAAGTACTTCTAGTAATGAAAACAAATGAAAAACAACTAATCCAACAAAATCCACAAAAAGAATATAGAGGGCAAGGGTACCCAATATCCATAACAAAACATCAAAATATCCAAATATCATTATCCAAATAACAATATCCAAAATAAAATATAAGAACATTCAAATACTACAAACATCCATAACAAACGAGAAATATGAACACAAGGGCACCCCCAACCAAAAGATAGTAGTGTCCTCACTGCATAATATTAAACCATATAAGAGTAAAAAGGGCTCCCTGAAGCCACATCACTGGCTGCTGTCACTCTCAGTCTCCTCATCCTTAGCATCAGACTCATCATCTTTGATCCACTATGCTAAAATCTTTTCATCAATTTCTTACCTCGCAGAGGGAAGTGGCTCTCTTGGCTTCAGTACCTTTCACAAACCCTTTACCTTTTTCTATGTACGGGTGAAGAATTTGTCCCTCTTCTTCATCTTCGCATGTGACTCACTCAACTCTTTTTCATATTTCATCCCGTAATTGAAATAAATAGGGAACTTAGGTATATTCCTATCCTAAATGCAAATTATAACATCAAATTTAACCTAAAAATTGGAAAACAATTAATTACTAAGATCCTACCACAATCTCTTCACCTAAAATAATGGGACTTTCCCTACCCCACACTTAAAAATTTATGTTATCCCCAAAGTAAACTCAAAAGTAGAGAAAAAATACTCTCTAAGGCCTCCAATCCTAGCTAGTAGAATCTTTTAACATCAAGAGGGTCCGGGGCCCCACACTTAATCTTTGCCATGCTCCTTAGCTCGGGTCTCTGGTCCTCAAACTTCCTATCAACTTGTGACTCAAACAAAAACAAAAACTACAT
>NW_025887109.1:0-1089 GCF_002878395.1 Capsicum annuum
CGATCTTTTTTAGGGTGATGGGAAGTGAGAAAATAAGATGTAAGAGACCATTATCTCTTACGATAATTGAATCAATGACATCTTTAGCCTCATATGCCACATCTAAAACACATGCCCACAGATCTTTATACAGTCTTTGCTCAACATTCACGAAGAACGATCTTATGAATACTAGGCATTCTTTGACCAACTCAATTTCTTCCTTTATCAAAGAAACTGAATAAGCATTGGAATCTAGCAAATCATTTAAGTGTATGTGTAGCAGATGCATAAAGAGCGGTCCATCACTCATGGGGAAGCACCATTGACATGGGTCTGGGGCTTTCAGATAAACATATTTGAGATCTTCCTTGAGGAGATCAATATTTTTCCGCAAGTCTAGAGATGCACAACTTGTTTCATCGGTACTCTCTTCATTCCTTGATTTTTCTTCTAAGTTGTGAACGAGAGTTGATACCTCCCTGATAAGTGCTCCAATACGTTCCATAAGATCAAATAATTTGTCATGATGAATAAAGTCCTTCGGCATATCAGTAAGAACAATTAATAAGAACTCTATCATGACATGAATGTTTCGAGCCCCTGAAGTGCTAGAGGTAGTAATAGTTATCATGTGCTCTTGTAGATGAATCAGATATTCCCTCAGAACTTCTGGAGAGGTTTCCAGGAGCTGGTTAATGAAGCGTCCAACTTCTGCTGATGGTGAAGCTTTCAAGTTTGTATAACATATGTGCATCACCTCCAGTTCAATTGGAATAATCTTCATGAGTAGATGAGGTAGCTTGAATACTTTGGAGTCTTCATTAGTTAGATCATCCCAGAGGAAGATTCCAACTTTTTCAGCCATATGTTGAAGCTGAGGTAAGACATATTCGACAATCTCGCGCTCAACGTAACCATTCAAAATCAACCCATGGAAATCTCTGATGTTGCCACACACTTTCTGAAGAATCTCATACTGAGTCACTAATGGAAAAACCTGTTCAGCCAGATACATGGATAGAAAATGGAGATTCAGGAAGAGGAAGTTCAACTGCTCGTCAGTCATCATGGCACTTGATGTAGAATGATGGCACGAAGTGGTACATT
>NW_025887110.1:0-2888 GCF_002878395.1 Capsicum annuum
CAGCATATAGCAAAGCCTTTGAACTTATCATTATACCAATTAATGGGAAGTTTGAACAAGATCTTTTCATCAACAATCTGATGCTTAAACCACATGGGAATTGCACGTTCAGGAAAGACAACGGAACAAGTCACTCTATGTTCAGAGTTAAGAGAGGGGCGGATCACATCATCCATATTGTTTGATAGAAGCAAACTGAGAATCTCATCCAAAAAAGAGCTACCATTGCTCTCCTCTGTATAAGATTGTTGATCAAAACTATAATTGGTGAATGAGACCAAATTCAACCTCGGATACATTCGTAGCTTTGCAATACATTCTTTTGCCAAAAAATCTTCCACATATAATTCCTCTATACTTGGAGGAAGTTTGGGGAGTTCCTTAAGTTTCTGACAGTGTGTTATATTGAGATAGCGAAGGTGACAAAGTTGACTGAAGATATCAGGTAAATAAATAAACTTATTTCTGCTAAGATTCAGTTCGAATAAAGAAGTTACGTTCTTAAGAGCAGCAACGTGGTTATCACATAAATTACATCCACTGAGATCTAAGCTCTTCAACTCCCTCAAACCATGAAACACACAGGGTAATATCAAACTGCGAGCAGGCTGCCGCTTTACCTTCCGCCCTTTTCTTAATGATAGGATCTTGAGTTTGCTTAAGTTTCCAATAGAATCTGGTAGTTTCCAAATGGCAGTATTACCAGCATAAAGCTCCTCCAACTGGTTTAGATCACCGAGATTTTCAGGAAACATTGCAAGTCTTGAGCAGCCTTTCAGAATCAAAATTTTCAGTTTTCTCATCTCAGAGACACTGGCAGGGAGTATTACAAGGTTTTCACATGAACGCAAATCAAGCAAGCTGATACCACTAAGCTGTCCTATTGATGAGGGAAATTGCCAAATTGCAGTACGTGCCAGAAGGAGCTCCGATAGCAATTCCATATTCCCCTGAATTTCTGGAAAATTTTCTAATTTCTCACAACCCGAGAGGTTGAAGTCTTCAAGAGATTCCATTTGAATACTGCTTGGTAAATACTTGAGATTATTGCAGTTCTCCATATTCAAAAAGATGAGTTTTTTCAGATTTCCAATGGATGGATGAATTTCAACCAAGCGCACACAACTTTTCAGTATAATCTTCTGCAGGTTTGGAGTCTCACAAAAATTGGGTGTTCGGATTAAACTTCGTGAAAAACTTAGATTGAGGATCGACAACTTGTCAAATGCCTGTTCATAAAAATAGAAGTAATAGAAACAGCAGATTTAATTGTCATTTCTTTTCTTTAAAAATGATTCTTTTTTTGCAGGAGATCAGCAATACCTTTGGTTCCTTGAAGATTTCCACAAGAGAACTAAAAGTCATGTTGAGCCCAACAAGGTTTCCTGGTTCAAAATTTGCTGGTAAAGATGCAAAACTGTAGTATGACCAGTCAAGCCATTTTAAGTTACTGGGGAGATACTTAATAGGGTCACAAATAGGGTCATGATGTCGGACCTCCTCCCCTTTGACAATGAGTAACCTAAGACAAGGTAGGTTTTTGAAAGCTTTGCTCCACTTGCATATATGACGGTCTGAGCCAACTGGCACCATTATGCCTTTAATAGACTCTGTCCTCTGGAAAGAAATTAAAGTAAATTTGTTAAACAGATCATACTTCCAAGCATAGAACCTATTCTCCTAAAATATACTAATGTTGATCAATAACATTTTTTGTTGGAATTAATACTACTAGTATAAGATTTATATCTTGCTTTGCATCATGAGTTCAGTCAAATAATTTACGAATTAACTGAGAATTTCAAATATTATCATTTCCACTACTTTCTATAAGTAGTGACAAAATTGAGCATACAGGCTCAATTCTCCATTGATGAAACACTGAGAGAAACCGAGAAATGCAGAGAGAAAAAGAAGAAAAATGTTTATTGAATTTTCTGAATAGCTGACTACGAATATCCTAGTGCATACTATTTATCATCTAACCAAATCA
Organism: Capsicum annuum; assembly: GCF_002878395.1. Classification (NCBI taxonomy): domain Eukaryota; kingdom Viridiplantae; phylum Streptophyta; class Magnoliopsida; order Solanales; family Solanaceae; genus Capsicum; species Capsicum annuum. The sequence continues at coordinate 1,994 of NW_025887110.1, forward strand.
ACAAACTTCTCAACTGGCAGCTCATCTCCGGTTCACCCACTAACTAACAGCTATGTACCGTAAAAACAGCAATCAGGAAAACAGTAAAAGCAGTTCAATGAAACAGTAAAACTGTTTCATCCCTAACTCACAGCATCTTTCAATAATTACCTAATCAGAAATCCAATCTCCAATCAATATGAGGATCGATTTGACATAAGTTTTCATTAGGACTTCTTTCCCTATTAACAGAGAAAGCTAAAATTTGAACTTATCAAAGAACATTTTTTAAAAAACTGAAAAAAAGAACAGTTTTGTATATTAAAAGGTTTGAACTATTTTGGTAAATGAATATTGAGTAAGTTACTCTAGTTAAAATCTTCAGAAAAGCACATCTAGTAATCTATGAAACAGAATATGCAACTAACCTTCTTAATTGTCGGCTACAGGAGACATCCTTGAGTGCAGAGTAATATGGAAGTACAATTCAAAGCTACAAGGGTATACTTGTTGCCAAGATATTGCATGAATTAATTAAGAAACTACCCCATGAGATACAGTTTACATTGCGAAAAATGTACTAGTGCTAAAGTAAGTTGTAAAATTTAGATGTTACTTCCAGTGAGGGCAAATAATGCAAAAGAGAAAATGGATATCTCCAGCAGAGGATATGCTTACCTGATTTGCGGAAAAAACAGTTTTTATATCTTGTTCATGCCATAGTCTACTGTGATTCCATGGCCTGTCCTGGTCAACATTGCGCGCTGCTTGCTGACCCATTTGTTCTATCAAATCATGCATCTCAACTATTCCTTCAGAAATATATAAGAGTGATTTTTGGATGAGGACATGTATTCCAATCTCCGATTGGAAGCCAAAACTGTTTAGTATTGTTATCACATCATCTCTCTTTCTT
>NW_025887111.1:0-1087 GCF_002878395.1 Capsicum annuum
AGCCAAGCGTTCATAGCGACGTTGCTTTTTGATCCTTCGATGTCGGATCTTCCTATCATTGTGAAGCAGAATTCACCAAGTGTTGGATTGTTCACCCACCAATAGGGAACGTGAGCTGGGTTTAGACCGTCGTGAGATATGTTAGTTTTACCCTACTGATGACAGTGTCGCAATAGTAATTCAACCTAGTACGAGAGGAACCGTTGATTCACACAATTGGTCATCGCGCTTGGTTGAAAAGCCAGTGACGCGAAGCTACCGTGTGCTGGATTATGACTGAACGCCTCTAAGTCAGAATCCGGGCTAGAAGCGATGCATCCGCCCGCCGTCCGCTTGCCGACCCGCAGTAGGGGCCTCGACCCCCAAGGGCACGTGTGGTTGGCTAAGATGCCGCGGCGGAAGGGTCGCGGTGGCCGCCTTGAAGTACAATTTCCATCGAGCGGCGGGTAGAATCCTTTGCAGACGACTTAAATACGCGACGGGGTATTGTAAGTGGCAGAGTGGCCTTGCTGCCACGATCCACTGAGATTCATCCCTTTGTCGCTCCGGTTCGTCCCTTCCCATCCAATCCAACCATTTTTCCACCCATCTCCAAAGGAGGTTTGTGCAATCGTCCTTGAAAAATCCCACCAAGTGTTGCGAGTTCACCTCACTCGAGTTAGCCTCTTGTCTTTCAAGCATCGCGTGCGTCCCATTCCAAACAGTTAAGCATACGATTTCAAGTGGCCTTTCGCGAAAAACAACGACATCGCAACTGGAGGTTTTTCGCGATGCGAAGTGCGCCATAAGTGCTCAGCGACCCGTCGAGAACAACATCGGTGCGTGGAGGCATGTCGCAAGTGACCGTCGAGTGCAATGCTGGAGACGCCTCCAATGATGAACGCCGACGGACATATAGTGGACTGCCATGGTGGCACCATGGCACCGTAGCACCAAGGCACCGTGGCACCATGGTGGCACCAACGCACCATTGCACCAAGGCACCGCGGCACCGTGGCACCATGGCGCCATAGCACCATGGCACCATGCCACCAAGGCACCATGGCACCGTGGAAGCGTAGCACCATGGCACCTTGGCACCTTGGCA
>NW_025887112.1:0-1424 GCF_002878395.1 Capsicum annuum
ACCCTATAAACCGACAGTAACATTTTTGGAGAGTCCAAGCAACGTAGTTTCATTTGTGATCTATGTTGCTCGAACTCTTTAGAACCGTTGACAGTCGCTCATAGAATCCTTCGAAAGTAGTGCATTCCTGGAGGATCCTATAAACAACAGTAACATTTTTGGAGAGTCCAAGCAACATAGCTTCTCTTGTGATCTATGTTGCTCGAACTCTTTAGAACTGTTGACAGTTTTGTGTCGGATCATTCAAAAGTAGTGCATTTCTGAAGGATCTCCTATACAACGACAACAACATTTCTGGAGAGTCCAAGCAACGTAGCTTCACTTGTGATCTATGTTGGTCGAACTCTTTAGAATTGTCGATAGTTGTGTGTCGGATCATTCAAAAGTAGTGCATTTTTGAAGGATCTGATACGATGATAGCAACATTTCTCAAGGTTATTAGTCATCATGCATCTTAGAACTTGAAACTTAGTTTCCAACCTAATAGTTTTACATTGCACATTACCTTTAGAGAACTCAAGAGGAAAATCTACATCATTTTATGGCAAATATAGCTCAAGGAGAGGAGGAGTTGACACGCGATTTGCTCATCGCGATATCTAACTTGCTACCGAACACAATGCTCGTAGAGATCCATTGCAACTCGAACGATGCTATGGCAACTTCAGGGGATTCAACACAGGATTTCAGGTCACAATTGATGTCCATTTCTCATACTCAATCTCCTGATGTTGTCCTGTGCCATGGCTATACACAACTCTAATTGCTTATGTAATGTGTCGATCGCCTTTCTGTGTTCTAAAGCTCTCGTTATGACAGAATTGAACATGTTCTAGTGGTATTATATTATGTATGTGACATTGTTGTGTGTTGAGTTCTTGTGATTGAGCTCCTTATTTGTAGTATTGGCTAAATCCAGGGGCGGATCTATGTAGAAGGATGAGGGTGCCAAGGCACCCGGTCTGTTTCGGTTGAAGCTTTGTAAATATATGTAAATATGTATATAATATAGAACACATATTGATATTGGCACCTCGACAACCGGGCTGCTCGGTTGAAACTTTGTAAATATATTGATATGTGTATATAATATAGAATATTTAATAATATTGGCCCCTCGACAACTGGGATGCTCGGTTGAAACTTTGTAAATATACCGATATGTGTATATAATATAGAATATGTATTAATATTGGCACCTCAACAACCGGGCTGCTCGGTTGAAACTTTGTAAATATATGTGAATAGTTATATAATACAGAAGACGTATTAATATTTGCACCTCGACAATCGGGTTGCTCGGTTGAAACTTTGTAAATATATGTGAATATTTATATAATATAGAAGACGTATTAATATTTGCACCTTGACAATCGTGCTGCTCGGTTGAAACTTTGTAAATATATCGATATGTGTATGTAATA
>NW_025887113.1:0-2552 GCF_002878395.1 Capsicum annuum
GATAATACAACTGTTATAAGTAGCACATCGCAATATATTATTGGATAATATACTTGTATGTATGTGATGTATATAGTACGTATTTTGAACTTGATATAGTCGATAGTGTGTATATGTATGTGTATGTACATGTATATATATAATATATAGATATTATATAGCGACGGTATATTAATGACATAAGATAAATCAACCAATGCACCTGAAGAAGAGTAATCATTTGCCGAATCTACATCAGCCGAAGCCTTTGCTTTCTCTCTTCCCTCTTTCTTCGCTAACCTCTATTCCGTTGAATGCTATTAAGTCTGGGATCGAGCCCAACTATTTTAGTTATAGCTTTCTTCCAACAACAGATTCATTCGCAAGAACCGATGCCGTACTTCTTCAGTGGAATGCTTATTTGAGTATATGTGAAATACAATGGGGTGGTAAAATCGGGTATGTGATGTATATAGTATGTATATGATCAAATACGTCGCATTATATTATTGGATAAGATACTCGTGTACGTATGTGATGTATATAGTACCTATTGGTATTGTCGATAATGTCTCTATATATGTGTGTGTGTCTCTGTGTGTGTGTATATATATATATATAGTATACACATATTATATAGTGAAGGTATATTAATGACATAAGATAAATGAACCGATAATTCAACTGAGTTTCTGTGAAATGTTGTATATTATTATGGGGTAGCAAAATCGGGTATGTGATGTTTATATTACGTCTTTGAATGTTGATAGCCAATTGAATATATTTATATATATGCATATCAATCTCGTGTAGTGATGAAATAGATGTACTATTTTGTGTCAATATAAAGTAGACACATGCAAATTAACGTAACAGAAATAATCGATAATTTATTTGATTAACACGTTGTTTTACGAGCGAGGTATATATATATATATATATATATATATATATATATATTAATGAATTTTGTAAATTCAGATAATTTTTTTGGTTAATTAACTTTTAAGTACGATATTTTATATATATATATATATATATATATACTCGTGGGCTTAGGTCGTGCTACACACGACCCAATATAGATGCTTAAAAATTATACGTCATGTATAATTCTATCATTAAATTAAAACCTTTGTTTATTTGGTTGATAAATTCTAATTATTTTATAATATTTTTTTATTGTACTAATTATAAGTGACATACTAAAATTATCTTAATAAATATTTGTGCTTTTTTTTTTTTTTTTTAAAGTGATCCCATATAAGACTTCAATTAAGAAAAAACATCAAAAAAGAATTTATCATTTCATGGGTATTTTATTATTTTTATTAAATATTATTAATTTTTCATAGTTAAATGATTTATAAAAAACATCAAAAAATAATTTATTATTTTATGGCTATTTTATTTTTTATTAAATATTATTAACTTTTTGATACTTAAATGACTTATATAATAATTATTTATGAATGATATAGTAAAATTACGATTGAAGCAGTTGAAACTGTCATGACATAAATGTCTATTTCAATTTTTTTTATTAAATATTTTTAATTTTTAATACATAAATGATTTATAGTAATTAATTAGGGATAATATAGTAAAATCACGATTGAAGTAGGCATGACATAAATATTTAGTTTTCTTTGTTATCATCTTTGTAAAATTTTAATTAATTTTAACTTAATTAATTGATTAAAAATTTTTTAAAACATAATTTATAAAAAAAAAGATATATGTTAACTAATTAGAATATTTTTTTTTAATATTTTATGAAAACCGACCACTTTTCCAAAAGATATTTTGTAAAATGACCATAAGTGGTCGGTTTTCATAAAACATTAAAACAAAAAAGTTCAATTAAAAACCCAACCTGACCCGACTCCAATACGATTAACCTAAGCCATAGTCGCGATTTCATCAACCAAAAATAAAAGATCTCCAAATCCAAGACGGCCCCTAGCTCCAAATCTCCAAATCACCGACGTCTACCGCCCTGTGCCGCTGTTTCCCGCCGCCCTAGCTCCGGTAAGTTCCAAAAATTTCCTTTAGCTATGTTTTTCTTTTAGTTCTAACTGTATGAGACCTTTTTTTGTTGGATTATAGTTAGTTTAGAAGTGAATTTTGACTTAATTGTTATGATTTTACCTTATTTCATGTCATTAGCTAGCTCCAAGTTTGAATATAGTTGATGTTTGCAAATATTCAAACCCCAAAGTCGGATTTAAAAAATTATAAAGTTTTTTTCTTTGAAAACTTTGTCAAATTGCTAATATAAACTTTAGGTGCCTATGACGTTCCTTATGAATTATCTATTGCCCATTATCGTAGCCTTTTTTATTCTCGCAATTATTATGTTACGATGTGTCGGTCAAGATGACAATGCGACGTTAGGTGATATAGCTTAATGGTATGTTAAGGCCTCCTTTATATTTTTTGTCATTTCCTTGAATGCCCATCTTGTTGATTCATGTATAACATTATTATACATATTATTGTTGTAATGTGTTGTCATTAAGTCGGTGCCTATGATTGATACTTAAGGATGGCAAGATATTTGTTTACCCTTC
>NW_025887114.1:0-958 GCF_002878395.1 Capsicum annuum
TGTAAATATCATTTAAATCTTTCAAAAGAATAACTTTCACAATTCCATTTTCAAATCACTTCACCATTCACCATAGACACAAGGAAACACACACACACTGGGAGATCCTATAACCGACATAAACCATGTGAGCTACATGGAGTCCAACGTACAACCCACGTTGGGGAGAGCCGTCCTATCCTTGCCATCGGAGTAGGACTATCGATATCAAATCCACACAAACTAGTGATCACTATATAAATCAGCCTCAGGCTCACTCCTACAGGGGTACGTAGTTCTAGGGAAGTAAGGTCGCTTTATACCTCCCACTCGGTGCTGAAGATTTCTCCCAAACTTAGCTCAGATCATTTCAAAGACAATCCATAATAAAATAATTTAAGTAATATATAAATATACATCGGGAGCCATGATGCTTCCCATCTATCAAAATCAACCACGTTGTGGATTTCTTTCACACTCGAGTTCAAAAAAACTCCATTAAGATCAAAAGGTCAAATCATTCAAAATATCTTAAATATTCAACATCAACGTGCTTATAAAACACACTTTCTAAAAAAAACAATTTCCAATGGGGATTCACGACCCAAACATCAAAATCATGATAAATATCGTTCATGATTCATGCTTTATATCTCCACACATGTAAATTCATCTTTCAAAATCATAAACATCAAGATTTTATAATAATCATCTTAAGATATGGGTTCATGCTTCAAATTCATAAAAATCAAATAAAAATCATGCCTTTTTTAAAGAAAATTACTTTTGGGCACAAGAACGAAAAAGAGTTCTTGTTGAAAAACCCCTACATACCTTGAATGATGAACTTTAGATCAATACTCATTTTTGAGATGTTAATCGTGCCTTTGAATGATGGTTCTTGGAGTTCTTGAACTAGGAACTTGGAATCCTGAATAAATTTGAAGAATTAATGGTGAACTTTGGAGGTTCTTGAACT
>NW_025887114.1:1058-1836 GCF_002878395.1 Capsicum annuum
AAATAATTCTCGAATCTGTCCTTTGGTGGACTGTTTTGATAGTCTAAAGTAGATCAACCATAACGTTTTACTCCGATATCCAAATTGGATGAAACCAATTTCATTAGAAAAAGAACTCTCATATATTTCCGTTGATATATAGTATCTCACCCAGATCATTGTGTACGAGAAGTTATGATCATTTGAAGTTGACCCAAAAATTTACTTTTGATAGGCTGAAGTAGATCGACCATAACTTTTTGCTCCGATAGACAAATTGGATGAAACCAATTTCATTGGAAAGAGGACTTGCAAAACTTTCCATTGATATATAGTAGATCACCTAGATCATTATGTACAAGGAGTTATCATTATTTAAAGTTGGAGCCAAAATATGTCAGGCCTCAGTACTTTTTCCTGCAAGTTTTACTATTACTACTATTCACGGTTCGATCGTAATGTTCATAACTCGTCGCTCGGGTGTCCATTTTAGATAATACACATATCGTTGGAAAGTTTATTTGATACTCTACGCAATGGTGGGTCATAATCTAAGACATTTCACACGGAAAATTTATAATTCATTCTAGAAGATAGAACCCAACACGTTTACACACAAAATTTAAATGAAAAATTTCCTGCGGTATTGCAAAAACCTATAGAAAAAAGTATAATAATTGCCATAAAAGGAAATTTAATATACCAAAAATTTAAATTTATAATAAGTGCAAATTATTCAGTAACAATAACAGATAAAAATATAGATAAATCATTAGTATTATATTGGAAAATATCAGGC
>NW_025887114.1:1936-2421 GCF_002878395.1 Capsicum annuum
ATTTAAATTTATAATAAGTGCAAATTATTCAGTAACAATAACAGATAAAAATATAGATAAATCATTAGTATTATATTGGAAAATATCAGGAATAGAACTAACTCAGGAAGTAAAATATTTACAGCAAGATGTAAAAACCTATATGTATTAACAACAAAACATAAAATAACGGAAAAAAATAAAATCAACAAAATACAAATAGAAAGTCCTTTCGAAAAAATTGTAAAAACAATTGATAATTATGATTATAGTTATAGAGACATAGATATAGAAGAAAATTTAGAAATAATAAATGATAGAATAAGCACAATAAAAAGAATAGCTTATGAAAAACCAGAATCATCAAGTTCATCAAAAAGAACAAGTTATGAAACAAGTTCAACAACTAATTTAAACCAATATAACAAAACAGGAACAATAAATGAAAAAGAATATTTAATACTCTTAAATACAGGACAAGAAGAAAATTATATAGCAAGATATCT
>NW_025887114.1:2521-10108 GCF_002878395.1 Capsicum annuum
AAAAGAGGAAATAAAATCTGACAATAATATATGCCCAGATCTACCAAGAAGCTTAATAAATACTAAAAATATAGCAGAAAAAAAAATAACAATAGGAGTTAGAAAAATAAAAATAGAATTTTAAATAAAGGAAGAAATGCAAAAAGCAGACATAATATTAGGAAAAAAATGGCTAGAATAAGTAAAACCATATAATATAGAGCATATACAATTATCTGTAACATATAACAAAGAGAAATTATTCTTAAGAAGAGCTTTAACGTGATATGAAAATATATGTATTAATGAAGATAGTAGTAGAAGGGTATTATAGTAGATATTATACTCCTATGATAGATACAAGAACAGAAGCTAATTTATGTAGATATAATTATGTACCAAAAAATAAATGGGATAAATTAAAGACACCAATAATATTTAAAGGATTTAATAATGAAGGAAGCTTAATTACTTATAAAACTAAGAATGTAAAAGCACAAGTATGGGATAAAATATTAACAATAGAAAAAATCTATAATTATGAGCTAACATCAAAAGATATACTTTTAGGAATGCCGTTTTTAGATAAATTATACCCACATATAATAACTAGAACGGATTGGTGGTTTAAAACACCATGTAAACAGAAAGTAAGAGCAAAAAGAGTTTCTAATAAAATAAGAAAGAAAACTGATTGGATAGAAGGAAGTGAAAAAATTATACAAAAATTAGAAAATATAAAAAATACTGAAGATACTATAGAATTGGTCGTATTTTCAATAAATAAAAAGGAAATAACTATATTCTCAATAAGTAAGATAGAAATAACTAAGAAAAAATTAGAACAATTATATAATGAAGATCCATTAAAAGGATGGAAAAAACATAAATCCACTATAAAAATTAAATTAATAGATTAAAATAGCATAATAACTCAAAAACCATTAATAGATAAAAGTGGCTTTATGCACATAGCATAATAAAAGTGGCTTTTTTGACGATTTAAAAGAATTTAAAATGCACATAGAAGAATTATTAGAAAAACAATACATACAAAAAAGTAATAGTAAACATAATAGCCCAGCATTTATAGTAAATAAACATATTGAACAAAAAAGAGGAAAAAGTAGAATGGTTATTGATTATAGAAATTTAAATGCAAAAACTATGACATATAATTACACAATACCAAATAAGATATTAAAAATAAGACAAATACAAGGATATAACTACTTTAGTAAATTTGATTGTAAATCAGGATTTTACCATTTAAAGTTAGAAGAAGAATCGAAGGAATTAACCGCATTTACGGTACCATAAAGATTTTATGAAAGGAATGTACTACCATTTGGATATAAAAATGCACCAGGTAGATATCAACATTTTATGGATAGTTATTTTAAACAATTACCTAATTGTATAGTATACATAGATGATATACTATTATATACAAAAACAAAAGAAGAACATTTAAAGTTATTAGAACAATTTTCAGATATAATAGAAAACTCGGAATAAGTTTAAGTGAGAAGAAACCTAAAATTATGAAAAATCAAATAGAATTTTTAGGAATACAAATAGATAAAAGTGGAGTAAAAATGCAACAACATATAGTACAAACAATAATAAATTCAAAAGAATAATTAGATACAAAAAAGAAATTACAATCATTTTTAGGATTAGTAAACCAAGTAAGAGAATACATACCAAAATTAGAAGAAAATCTAAGGAACTTACAGAAAATATATATATAGTAGAAGCAGATGCTAGTGAATATAGTTATTGAGGAGTACTTAAATATAGATATGAAGAAGAAAAATTAGAACACCATTGTAAATACTACTCAGGTATGTTTAATGAAACAGAAATAAAATGGGAAATAAATAGAAAAGAATTATGCTCATCATATAAATGTTTATTAGCATTTAAGCCATATATTGTATATAACAAGTTTATTGTATGAACAGATAATACGCAGGTATGTTGGTGGCTAACAAAGAAAATACAAAATTCAGTTACAACAAACGAGATTCGGAGACTAGTCTTGAATATATTAAATTTCACATTTACAATTGAAGTAATTAGTACTAACAAAAATGTTATTGTAGATTACATATCAAGACAAAGCTACACAGACTGATATAATAGAAGAGGATACTCTAGAAAGATATTCAACACCCTAACTATGCTTTCAATGAAAGTGGATAGTATGGGTAATGAAATAGAAAAGCTAAAGACTAATGAAGTTAAACTGAAGTCTATAACTACAAATCAGCTAACTCAGTAGTGTGCAGAGCTATGTCGATTGGAAGACATTAAAATTCCAGAGTTAGAAAGAGACGTTGGGACACTCCATAAAACCCATAACGTTTATCAATCTACTTCTGCAGGTACAAGAAAAGGAGTTAGGAAAAACACAAATATAAACCTAAATAGGCTATTTGATAAACCATTTATTCCAACTACACCAAAAGATCCTATGTTCATACCCAAGAAATTACCACATACTGAGATAGTTTAAACCAAGACAAAAGGACCTACAACTATACAGCCTGAACATACATAGAAAATATTTACAAAATATAAACCTTCTTAAATACCAACCCCTGAGCTATCAACATCCAAGAACCACATACGAATTACATAACCTAGAAGCTAATCGGGTACAATAGGCTAATTGCTTTACCCAAAAACAAACCAAGTCTAGTTAAAACCTGTTACGAATATGGACTACTTAGTACCATATATACCCAAGATGGAAATAAAATATCCAATATACCAGAAATATATGATTCATTTAACATTTTTAAAAGAATAACCAAAGGTAACCTATTTTTTATAAAAATTTTCACGGCACCAGCAGAGATATTACATGATGAAGTTAAATCACCTATACAAGTTGTGATAGGAATGACCTAAGATATGATTATACCAAAAGATATTATTCCACAACCAAAAATACCTAGAATTGAGATACCAATTTTTTATGCAAATTATCAGACTATCCACAATTCTTCAAGAGTTAGCAAACACTTATCGCAACAGAAATCCCATATGGAGTTATTATTCAAGAGGTGATGTAATAGTATACTCAAATTCAAAGGAACTACGAGAAGTAGATATGGAAGACGTTAGGCAATGGATCTTAACGTTACTCAATCCAGAGAAAAAACCGATTGCCAGAGCCATTAGAGAAACATTTATTTCGGAAGAATTATTAACTAGATATTGCAAGTTAATTGGATATAAATATCCAAACCATCAATGTTAAAAATGTAATGGAGAAGATAATATTGTCCCAGAAGTTCAACTAGAATAGAAAAAGATAAAATCAACAGCTGGAAGATACAAGATATAAAGCAATAATGGAGATACAGAGCAATAAAAAGAAGACGGAGAAATAATAAAAAGAAGACAAGTTAATTCTAGGAAGTGACATAAATAAGACAAGTTAATGCTAGAAAATGACATATGGAAGATTAGATATCTTTGTTAATTCATTTACGTAAATTATTAGTTACTTTTTGACTTTTTGACAAAATGCCATTACTAAGTTTTGTCCTTTTGTAGAAATAATTTAGGACCTTTGTAAAGTTTTCCTACTTTTATAGATAGGTGTAAAGACTTTTGTAAAGTAGGTAGGTAATAGATTAGGACAGATGTAAAAATGTAAAATATTTACGGGTTTTCTTAAAAACATAAATAGAAGAGCATTTGCTCAGAGGAAGGCAAGCCTTCATATGATTGAAGAAAAAAACTCTCTCTTGTCTACAACAAATAATTTGATTATTTAAAAAACAAGTATATTTCAATGGAAAAATCTATGGAGGAACAAAGCTTAGAATTATCAAAACTACCAGAATAGGTATATCCATTTACTATTATGAATAGCTAAATTCATAAATTCCTAACAATCATAAAATGATAAAATAAGTTCATGTTAGTTGCTTTATAGTAGAATTATTCGAAAAATAGCATGTTAAGAAGTTTATTAGCAAAGTGGAAAAGGAGAAAAATCCCTAAGAACTATGTCATCCTAAAGGTGAAACCGGTGAAGTAAGAAAGCCGTGATAGGGGAGTAACCAGAGTGGAGGCGTTATTTAAGGGAAAAGTATCCAGATTACCCTGCTAATAGTGACAGAAGAATATGCTATTTAAGAATAATCTAGTATATAGCTATCTAAAGTGATCATATTTTGTTATGTGCATGATTGAAGAGAATATTTTGTAAATAGCAATTTTATGAAAAATGAATAATTATTTATCTGACGAAATGGTAGATAAATTTAAAATACTCATTTTACAAGGATATAGAAATAGCAGATATAAGAAAAATCATATTGGAAAAAATATTTGATAGATATTTTGTGACTAGAATTAATTATATACCACACCTACCAAACTACTCTTATAAATATTTACATACCAAACCCACATACTAATTATGATAAATTATGTATTTAGAATCTTAGAAAATAGATATAAATACATACAATTTCTTAGTGAAAATATAGAAGAATTAATGAGATTAAAACAAACAACTAAAAAATATTATAATAAAGTATTTAACCAATTTTAAATGATAGATAATCTTAAAATATTAATCTTATATATACTTAGAGCTATAGAAATTATAGATATTAAGAGAATAATATTAGAAAAAGTATTAGACTATGAAATTGAAACTATAAATTGGATAAAACAGTTATATCTGGATAATTACCCAGATGGATATTATTCAGATTAAGAAATGTTAGAATATATTAGGAAAACTAGAGAAAACTAAGATAATCTAAATGAAGAAATTAATTATAGAAACCAAATTAGAAAAATAATGGAGAATCTAAAAGAAAAATTAATATGGATAGAAGAAACCCTAAAAAAGTTAGAAAGTAGTACATGTGATAGTTTATATAATTTAAAAAACTCGCTACGAAAAGAACAACACAAGATACTAAATAGTACTGAAAACCTAGAATTAGATATACACTACAGTACAATTAGGATAAATTATTATACAGAAATTTGTAACTCTGCAATTATACCGGATAAAATGATAGACTATGAATATTTAAAATATTGGAGACAAAATATGGAAGAAATAATATTATTAGAAAAACTTATGAAAGATAATCCAATTGGATATTTTGAAACAAAAGATATAGAATATTTAGAATACCTTCAAAATAATATAAAATAATTACAAAACCTAAGGGAAAAAAATAAAGAATACTATAGTAAAGCATTTAACCAATTACCATATAATCAGCCCCTAAGATATGAATATCGATAAAACTAACATAAATAAACTCAAAATAAAAATAAAAATAAAAATATTTAGAGAAGTTAAGAAATATCCACGCAAAAATAAAAATAGATCCATTGTATTTACAATAGATCTATTTTACCACTCAAGTTATCCGCACCCCCCTGTGCACCACCGACCGACCTTGATCTTCTGAGAAGGGTTCGAGTGTGAGCATACCTTTCGGGACCCAAAAGATAGTCAACTATGCCTGAGCAGGTGAAGCCAGAGAAAACTCTGGTGGAGGCCCACAACGATACTAATGTGCAAATCGTTCGTCTGACTTGGGTATAGGGGCGAAAGACTAATTGAACCTTCAAGTAGCTGGTTCCCTCCAAAGTTTCCCTCAGGATAGCTGGAGCTCGCGTGCGAGTCCTATAGAGTAAAGCCAATAATTAGAGACCTCGGGGACGCAACGCTCTCGACCTATTCTCAAACTTTAAATAGGTAGGACGGCGCGACTGCTTTGTTGAGCCGCGCCATGGAATCAAGAGCTCCAAGTGGGCCATTTTTGGTAAGCAGAACTGGTGATGTAGGATGAACTAGAATCCAGGTTACGGTACAAAACTGTGTGCTAACCTATATCCCACAAAGACTGTTGGTCGATTAAGATAGCAGTACGGTGGTTATGGAAGTTGAAATCCGCTAAGGAGTGTGTAATAACTTATCTGCCGAATCAACTAGTCCTAAAAATGGATGGCGCTTAAGCGCCCAACCTATACCCGACCGTTGGGACAAGTGCCAGGCCCCGATGAGTAAGAGGGCACGGCAGTTGCTGCAAAACCTTAGGCACAAGCCTGGGCGGAGCGGCTGTCGGTGCAGATCTTGGTGGTAATAACAAATATTCAAATGAGAACTTTAAAGGCTGAAGAGGGGAAAGATTCCATGTGAACGGAACTTGCACATGGGTTAGTCGATCCTAAGGGTCGGGGGAACCCCGACAGATAGCGTGTTTTGCACGTACTTCAAAAGGAAATCGAGTTAAAATTCTTGAACCGGGCTGTCGCGCTCGACGGCAATGTTAGGAAACCCAGAGACATCGGTGGGAGCCTCGAGAAGAGTTATCTTTTTTTTTAACAGCCTGCCCACCCTGGAATCGGCTCAGTCGGAGGTAGGGTCCAGCGGCTGGAAGAGCATCGTACGTCGCGTAGTGTTCGGTGCACTCCCGGCGGCCCTTGAAAATCTGGAGGACCAAATGCCGTCCACGCCCAGTCGTACTCATAACCGCATCAGGTCTCCAAGGTGAATAGCCTCTGGTCAATGGAACAATGTAGGCAAGAAAAGTCGGCAAAATAGATCCGTAACTTTGGGAAAAGGATTGGCTCTGAGGGCTGGGCATGGGGGTCCCAGTCCCGAACCCGTCGGTTGTCAGTGGACTGCTCGAGATGCTCCCGCAGTGAGAGCAGGTCGCCGCATGCCGGTCGGGGGACGGACAGGAAACGGTTCCTTCGGGGGCCTTCCCCGCGCATCAAACAGCCAACTCAGAACTAGTACGGACAAGGGGAATCCGACTGTTTGATTAAAATAAAGCATTGCGATGGTCCCAACGGATGTTCACGCAATGTGATTTCTGCCAGTGCCCTAAATGTCAAAGTGAAGAAATTCAACCAAGTGCGGGTAAACGACGGGAGTAACTATGACTCTCTTAAGGTAGCCAAATGCTTTGTCATCTAATTAGTGATGCGCATGAATGGATTTACGAGATTCCCATTGTCCCTGTCTACTATCCAGCGAAGCCACAGCCAAAGAAACGGGCTTGGCAGAATCAGCGGGGAAAGAAGACCCTGTTGAGCTTGACTCTAGTCCGACTTTGTGAAATAACTTGAGAGGTGTAGTGTAAGTGGGAACCGAAAAGCGAAAGTGAAATACCACTACTCTTAATGTTATTTTACTTATTCTGTAAATCGGAAGGGGGGCACTACCCTTCTTTTTGGACCCAAGGTTCGCTCTACAGGCTAATTCGGGCGGAAGACATTGTCAGGTGGGGAGTTTGGCTGGGGCAGTACATCTGTTAAAAGATAACACAGATGTCCTAAGATGAGGTCAACGAGAACAGAAATCTCATGTGGAACAGAAGGGTAAAAGCTCGTTTGATTCTGATTTCCAGTCCAAATATAAACCGTGAAAGGGTGGCCTAACGATCCTTTAGACATTCGAAATTCAAAACTATAGGTGTTAGAAAAGTTACCATGGGGATAATTGGCTTGTGGTAGCCAAACGTTCATAGCAACATTGCTTTTTGATCCTTTGATATCAGCTCTTCCTATCATTGTGAAGCAGAATTCACCAAGTGTTGGATTGTT
>NW_025887115.1:0-165267 GCF_002878395.1 Capsicum annuum
ACCCAAAACAACTGAAATAAACTGTCTAAACATGATAGTATGGAAAGCCTCTAAATGTCTGAATAAGGAGTTGATGGAACATGTCCCAAACTAACTCTAACTACTAAAATAAAATAAGTACTGAAATAATGAAATAACTAATCATATCGTCCTTAAAGGATGAGGACTCACTGCTGGCGGACTGCTGATATCTAGAATCTACTAAAGATCTGGAGCTCGTGCTTCTAAACAGATGACATAAAACACCTTAGCACAAATGTGTCAGTACAATTGAATGTACTGGTATACATGTGAGGTAGGATGAATGCAGAGAGTTCACATATATGAACTATACTAAATGACTGAATAACATGGATGGGATACATGCATAAATACATAATAACTATAATTGAGTTTGTGATAATATGATTACTGAATCTAAGTACTGATAACATTAGATACTGATAACTCTGTAACTAAAATAACTGATAACATGAGTAACTATATCAGACAGTCTTGAATCTGCTGGAACTAGCTGAGTTTTGTACTATATCTGAGTTGACTGTATTTGAAAGTCCTAAAATCTGAAGAACTATCTGAGTTCTTTTACTAAGACTGAGTAACTGTATATAATAGTTCTAAAATCTATAACTAAAATTATGGGAAGTAGTCATCTAACCGACATGCCCCTAATACGCCATTCTGGCTGAGTTGGGGTTCAATTTGTAACCACAATTGGAAGCGTGTCAATACCGCACCACTGGTAAGGAAAATCTGTGAGCAACCCTCATATAATAGGTAACTCTAGTGAGAACGGTGGGAACCCTCATACAACAAGTTAAGCCACCTCATCTACCCTCATATAGCAGGCTATAATGTCTCAACCTACGCAGGCTACGTAGTTCTGGAATGCAAGGATTGCTTCTAAGAGTCACATCCTTATATAACAGGTGAGTTCCTATCCTTGGGTTTGCTCGGTGCTAATTTATACTCCCATCTGAATAGACACTGAACATGATTAACTGAACTAATTGGACTGAATTAACTGAGTTTTGTTGACTGCTGGAATATTACTGAGATCTAATAATTGACTAAGATTACTAAGTTTTCCTGATTCATGTGACTGATTAAATTCTACTGAACATGTCTTTACTGAGGATAACTTGAAAACATGACACTGGCTCTAGGTATACAACTAAATTATCGGGTACAAGTACCATGTAACACCATAATATTCTAAATCGGAATGCTACATGGTGCTTATGACCCCGAGGGACCACAAACTAACCCATTACTGATATTTGTACCAATACATTGCTTAACAAATATGTAATATGTGGAAAACATAAATAATAGACCATAAGGTTCAACTAAAATAATTATAACATCCATATGGGTGTAAAATACCCAAGATAACTGAAGTCTGAATCAAAACTGAACTAAATTTGAACTGTATCTAAAATCCTAAAAGTACTGACTAAATAAGGATTTAAAGGAACATGTCTCCAACTAACTCAATAAATTAAAAACTAACTGAAATAATAAATAAATCAAAACACATCAGCCTCGAATGAAGAGGACTCACTGCAGCCCTGTTTACTGAAATGCAACTGCTACTACTGGTCTGGAACTCGTGTCTCTGAACCTATGGTGTAACATAAAGAGAAAGCACCATAGTACAAATGTGTTAGTACAACTAGAGTACTGAGTATACAAGTGAGGGGGTTTACATGCATGAGTAATGCTAACTGACTGACTAATATAAACGTGAGAGTGCAAACATACATACATAATAACTAGAAACATAAATACGTAATAGTGGATCTATACACTAATACATGATTTACTAATTTCTGACATGACTGAAACTATGGTTCTGTTAACATGGGTGACTGTGTCTGACAGTCCTAGGATGCTGATATCTGAAGAACTATCTAAGTTCTTTTACTGAGACTGAGCCTGAAACTGTGCGAGGTAGTTGTTTAACCGACACGCCCCAATAATGCATATAGCTAAGTTGGGGTCCAATCTCTACCCCGACTGGAGGGGTGTCAATACCGCACCACTGGTAAGGATAGTTGTGAGTGACCCTCAACTGGCAGGTACTCAAATGAGAACGGTGGGAAACCTAAAATAATAGGTTAAGCCACCTCATAAACCCTATTCTACCAGGTTAAGATGTCTCAACCTACGTTGGCTACGCAGTTCTGGAACACAAGTATGACTGCTACACACTCTAAATTGGCAGGTGAGTTCCCATCCTTGGCTTCACTCGGATCTAACTTCTACTCCCATTTGAAGAGACTGAACATGATTTAACTGACTGTATAAGGACTGAGTAACTAACTTCTGTTGACTGATGGAATAGCACTACTATCTGAGATTTTGCTGAGATCATGAGATTTTGGAGGTTTCCTGAGTCACATGACTAACTGAGTTCTATAGATCATGGCTTGACTGAGATTATTGGGGTAACATGACTTGGCTCTAGGAACACAACTATATTTTTTGGGTACAAATACCCCCAGGACTCGATGGAAGGAAACTGACACATATGATATTACTTGATCACAAGATTTGAGTCCACAATTCATAATATTGTACATAAGGGATTTCATACAAAGCATGGTTATCAAAAATGTATTGCATGGAAAGGATTCATGTCACATAGAAGTACTTGTACAACCTTAATATCATGTTCATTGCCTAATTATATTAGCAACACATATCAATAGCATGGAAGTTCATGTGGAATCATCTTAAGAGTTGACATAGCTTGTCATTTAAATACTATGGGGTCATGGGAACATGATTTTTAGCATTCTAGGCATTCTAACAAACACCTTGCATGCACACTTTGGGACATAGGTTTTCTCAATAATTTTAATCATCTTAAACCACCCAAATTCGTGGGTTTTAACTACAAGCATGCATACATTATGGAAGTCAACTTATATTAATATCTTAAAGCTTAAACAATGATCATTAACATGAACAACATCACATAACAACAAGAAAATTAAAGTTTCTCATGTAAAAGCATGGTTCTTAAACTCTATGAACAAAAAGGGTCCATAGATGAACACTACGCATACCTGACGCAAGGTTCTTGATGTTTTAGAACTTGAAGAATTTGAAATCCTTTGATTCTTGAAGAAGATTGGGTCTTGTTCTTGGAGATTAAATTTAGAGAGAAACTCTAGTTTTTGTTTGTGAAATAATAATGAGCATATTAGAAGACTTCGGACTTATCTGGGTATATGTAGGCGAGTGATAAGTGACCAAAATACCCCTATTAAAACGATCTGGAAATAAACTAAACATGGCATGTGATGGTCCGACTGGCGGTTCGTCAGACACTTGATGGTCCATCACTTATCCCGTTAGATGTGGACCAGAAATGGGGTACACTGGATAAGAGTTGACGGCCTGAATGATGGTCTATCACAACTTTGAAGATCCGTCATCTTGTCTGCCAGTCCTTATCCATTCGTGGCTCAACTGCCTTGGCTGTAACGGTCAAAGTGGCGGTCCGTCAACTTGGCCGTCATACCTGGGCATTTTCAATAGTTTCAAGTAAAATGTCCATAACTTCCTCGTCTGATATCAGATTTAGGCAAAATTGGTACCGTTGGAAAGCTAACTCAATTTACCACGTGATAGAAAGTGAAAATATCAAAAATACCACATGTTTAAAGATAGGTTTGTATTTTAAAGTAAGTCCTAGCATCCTTGAGATGATTTCTAGCTTGGAAAAAGTCACGAGTATTACAATATATCACCCTTGAGAACATTCATCCTCGAATGGAACTGACTGAGAGGGGAAACAATAATCCAGAAATAAGTAGCTAGAACATGATCTTATGACTGACAAACTGAACGCGTTATACTGAACATGCATATCTAATGCATGTGTAACTGATTCATGAATGCATAACTGAGGTCCTCACTATGAGAATGCATCTCTGATGCATAATTACTTACTAGACTGATACATGTATGCATGACTTAATATGCAATGGTACTTGATACCAAATTTATGATCGAACATGAATACAAAACAAAATATTAAGTTGTATTGAATGCTGAACGTGAAACTGAATGAGCTTAAGGAGGATTGTTACCTTGAGCTTGATCTGGGTCAGCGGAGAAAAGGTGAGGGTACTTGGTACACATATCTACTTTTGCTTCCTAAGTAGCTCCCTCAACGCACTGATTTTGCCAAAGAAATTTGTCTAGAGGGACTTCTTTGTTCCTCAGCCTACGAATCTGATAGTCCAAAATTTCTACTGGAATCTCTTCATAAGAGAGGCTGTCCTGAACGTCAATGATCTGAATAAGGACTACAACTGCTGGGTCACCTATGTACTTCTTGAGCAAAGAGACATAGAAGACCGAATGAACTGAGGCTAGATCTGAAGGTAATTCGAGCTTATAGGCTACCTTGCCGAAGCGACTGAGAATCTTGAAGGGACCGACATAGCGGGGACTGAGTTTCCCTTTCTTGCTAAACCACTTTACTCCCTTCATGGGAGAGATTTTGAGATAGACATAGTCATTGACGTCGAACTCGAGATCCTTTCTACAAACATCTGTATAAGACTTTTGTCAGCTTAGAGCAGACCGAAGTCTCTCTCTGATCAACTGAACTTTCTCTAAGGTGTCGAATACCAAGTCAAGACCGATGACTGAGGCCTTACTAACTTCAAACCAACCGACTGAAGATCTACACCTCCTACCATAGAGAGCTTCGAATGGAGCCATCTGAATACTGGAATGATAGCTATTGTTGTATGCAAACTCAATCAAGGGAAAGTAGTCGTCCCAACTTCCCTTGAAATCAATTGCACATGCCCTTAGAATATCTTTAAGAGTCTGAATGGTCCTCTCTGCTTGGCTATCTATTTGAGGAAGAAATGCTGTATTGAAATGGACTTAGGTACCAAGACCCTTTTGGAATGCTTTCCAAATGTGAGAAGTGAACTGTGTACCTCTGTTTGAGATGATAGATAATGGAACATCATGTAATCTGAACAACTCCCTGATATAGAGTTTGGCGTAATCCTCGACTGAATAAGAGGTATGAACTGGAAGGAAATAAGCTAACTTGGTCATTCTATCTTTAATAACCAAAACTGAATCATGCTGATAACAAGTTCGAGAAAGATCCATCACAAAATCTATGTTCACTTCTTCCCACTTCTAAGTATGAATGGTGAACTCCTGCATAGACCCACTAGGTTTCTGATGCTCTATCTTAACCTGCTGACATGTAGATCTCTTAGCCACAAACTCTGCAACATCTTTTTTCATCCCACTCCACCAACAGATGACCTGCAAGTCACGGTACATCTTAGTGGCCCCTGGATGAATAGAGTATAACACACCATGCACCTCTGCAAGAATTTGCTGCCTCAAGTCATCTATACCTGGAACACACAGATGACCCTGACAATGAAGAACACCATCTCCCCCTTGGGAGAAAGCCTCTACTTTCTAATTTTGAACTGACTCTTTTAGCTTGACAAGGCTGGGATCCCTGTCTTGCTTTTCTTTCACCTCAGAAACTAGAGATGGACCTGAACTACTCTAAACATATACACCACCCTCTGAAGAGTCAACTAAGCGACACCTACTCTAGCAAGCTGATGAATTTCCTGGGCTATCTTCTTCTTACCATCCTCTACGTGAGAAACACTACCCATAGAGAGTCTGCTGAGAGCGTCGGCCACAACATTGGCCTTTTTTAGGTGATAAAGGACACTCATGTCATAATTCTTCAAGAGCTCTAACCACCTTCTCTGACGAAGATTGAGATCTTTCTGGGAAAAGACATATTGGAGAATCTTATGATCTGTGAAGAAATCTACATGAACTCCGTATAAATAATGCCTCCAAATCTTTAAGGCAAATACTATGGCTGCTAACTCAAGATCATGAGTAGGATAATTCTTCTCATGGGGCTTTAACTGTCTAGAGACATAGGCTATGACCTTACCATACTGCATGAGGACACAACCTAAACCCACTCTGGATGCATCATAATATACTACAAAATTGGTTGAACCATCTAGAAGAGTTAGAACTGGGGCTGAGGTGAGTCAAGTCTTCAACTCTTGAAAATTCTTTTCATAAGAATCTGACCACTGAAACTTAACCTTCTTATGATTCAATCTGGACATAGGAGATGCAATATAAGAAAATCCTTTGACAAAGCATTTATTACCCAGCCAAACCCAAGAAACTCCTGATATCAAATGGAGAGATAGGGCGAGGCCAGTTTCTTACCGCTTCAGTCTTTTGAGGATCTAGTCTAATTTCATCACCGAAAATAATATGGCCAATGAATTCTATTGATCTTATCCAAAATTTTCACATATTGAACTTGGAAAACAACTGATGATCTCTGAGAGTCAAAAGAACAATTCTGAGATGGTCTGAATGATTATGCTCTGTGCGAGAATAGACCAGAATATCATCTATGAAGACTATGATGAACATGTCCAAGTACTGCTTGAACACCCGGTTCATCAAGTCCATGAAAGCTGCAGGGGAATTGGTAAGACCAAAGGACATGACTAGAAATTTAAAGTGACCATACCGAGTATGGAAAGCTGTCTTCGGGATGTCACATTCTCTAACTTTGAGATGATGATAGCCTGATCTGAGGTCTATCTTGGAGAAATAACTGGCACCCTGAAATTGGTCAAATAAGTCATCTATTCTAGGAAGCGGATACCTATTCTTGACCATGACTTTGTTGAGCTAACGATAATCAATACACATCCTGAGAGAACCATTTTTCTTGTGCACGAATAAGACTGGTGCACCCCATGGGGCTACACTAGGCCTGATGAATCCCTTATCTAAGAGATCCTTCAACTGATCTTTTAGTTCCTTGAGTTCTATAGGTGCCATTTTGTATGGTGGAATAGAAATAGGCTGAGTATCTGGGAGAAGGTCTATGCCAAAGTCTATTTTCCTTTTAGGAGAAATGCCTGGAAGATCTTTGGGAAAGACGTATGAATATTCATTAATAGTTGGAACTAATTCAAGACTGGGAAACTTGGAACTGGAATCCTTTATATGCATGAGATGATTCACACACCCCTTTGAAATCATTTTCCTTGCTTGAAGGTAGGAAATAAGCTGACC
This sequence comes from Capsicum annuum, assembly GCF_002878395.1. Classification (NCBI taxonomy): domain Eukaryota; kingdom Viridiplantae; phylum Streptophyta; class Magnoliopsida; order Solanales; family Solanaceae; genus Capsicum; species Capsicum annuum. Next base: position 7,135 of record NW_025887115.1, read on the forward strand.
CCTGGAAGATGAAGTATTACCCTTCCACTCTAGGACAGGCTAATTTGGGAACTGAAATTAAACTATCCAGGTCCTGCAGTCGATCGTGGCATGGAAGGAATGAAGCCAATCCATGCCGAGAATGACATCAAAATTAGTCATCTCTAATTCTCCTAAATCTGCTGAGATGGATTTCTAAAATATCATAACCGGGCAGTTCCTGTATACCCACCGAGCTATGATAGTTTTACCCACTAGGGTAGAGATTGAAAAGGGCTTTGCTAAAATTTTAGGACTATGTATGGAGTGACAAAAGACAAGGATGCACCTAGATCTAGCAAAGTGTAAACATAAACATGGAAAATATGTAATGTACCAGTAATGATATTAGGAGAATTTTCCTGATCCTGTCGAGTCTAAAGAGCATAGAGTCTGTTTGGGCGTTGCCCACTAGTAGCACTAGAAGTGGCACCCTGCTGGTTCGGGCGACCAGACTAAGTTGTGGAATAATTTTACTAACCCTGATAACTGGACTGAGGAAAATCTATGACTCTGTGGCCTGGCTTACCACATCCGAAACAAATATCACTACCAGCTCTACAAATACCCTGGTGGTTCTTACCATAAGTTTGACATAGGGGAAAGTTCTGGCATTGCTGAAACTACCCTGAGATTTAGATCCGAGTGCTCTATCTCTGAACTTAGGAGTTAAAGTAATGGATGAAGAATGAACTAGAGTTGATGACTTGGGATAAAACTAGGAACAATTTTCTCTCTCTAATTTGGGCTGAGCAAAACTAAAACTGCCTGATCTTTCCCTCTTATTCTGCCTCTCCCTAGCCCTAACCATTTGCTCTTTTATTTTCTGAGCATGGGTCATGATCTTGGCTAAAGTCATATCACTATTCAGCATTGCAGATCTACACTCATTTACCATGCTATCATTCACTCTTGACATGAACTTGGTCATCTTAGCCATATTGTCTGCAACCACATGAGGGGTATATCTGGCTAGCTGAATGCTCCCTAGCCATATATTTCCCTACCTGAGGTTGATAAACTCAAGAACTTTGGCCTCCCTCAGCTCTTGGGGAAAGAATCTATCTAAGAAAGCCATGAAAAATTCCTTCCACTCGATAGGACCTGTATCCTCTAACCTCTCAGACTCCACTATTTATACCAAGTGTGAGCAACATCCTGTAACTGGTATGCAGCTAACTCGGTGCTCTAAACAAAAGTAACTCCCATGATGTCAATTACCTTCTGGACTTGGTCAATGAACTCCTGAGGGTCTTTATCAGAATTAAACCCAAACAAAGATGGAGGGTTTATTTGGGTGAAGTCCTAAATTCTAGCAACTGTGGAATTGGACACTGGATTGGCCAGAATAACTGGTGGCCATTTATTTTGGGCAGTCAGGAATTGAGCAAGTGTTGTGAATGCATCTCTAAACTCCGTATGAGAAACATGATCGCCCAAAGGGTCTTTGGGCTGAGGAACTGGCTGGTTTCTTCTCTTTGGAGGCATATTCTAAAATAAGAGAAGAACAGATTAGACTGAGAGTTTAACTTGAGATTATGCTCACTAGCATGACATGAATACTAAAAGAAGGGAAACTGTTCCTAAAACATCTCATAGCCTTTTGCATATAAATGTGGTGCGCAATACACCCATGTACAAGACTCTACTAGATGCAGCTTTCAGACTTTATAGGACTTTATTGAACCTTAGGCTTTGATACCAAGTATGTAACACCCCAATTTTCTGAACCAAAAATGATACACGGTGCTCATGACTTTGAGGGACCACAAGCTAACCCATGACTGATATCTGTACCTGTACATTGCTTAACATATATGTAATATATGGAAAATATAAACAGTAGACCATAAGGTTCAACTGAAATAATTATAACATCTATATGGGTGAAAAATACCTAAGATAACTGAAGTCTGAATAAAAAATAGACTAAATCTGAACTGTATCTGAAAGCCTCAAAGTACTAACTAAATAAGGATTTGAAGGAATATGTCTCCAACTAACTTCGTAAACTGAAAACTAACTAAAATAATAAATAAATCAAATCATATCGTCCTCAAATGAAGAGGACTCACTGCAGCCCTGTAAACTAAAATGTAACTACTACTGCTGGTCTAGAACTCGTGTCTCTGAACCTATGGTGTAACATAAAGAGAAAGCACCATAGCACAAATGTGTCAGTACAACTGGAGTACTGAGTATACGAGTGAGGTAGGCTAAATAAAAAGGGTTTATATGTATAAGCAATGGTAACTGAACAACTAATATGAACGTGAGAGTGCAAACATACATACATAATAACTGGAAACATAAATATGTAATAGTGGATCTGTAAACTAATACATGATTTACTAGATTTCTGACATGACTGAAACTATGGTTTTATTAATATGGGTGACTGTGTCTGATAGTCTTGGGATGTTGATATCTGAAGAACTATCTGAGTTCTTTTACTGAGACTGATCCTCAAACTATGGGAGGTAGTTGTTTAACTGACATGCCCCAATAATGCATATAGCTAAGTGGGGTCCAATGTCTACCCCGACTAGAAGGGTGTCACTACCGCGCCACTAGTAAGGACAGTTGTGAGTGACCCTCAACTGGCATGTACTCAAATAAGAATGGTGGGAACCCTAAACTGACAGGTTAAACCACCTCATCAACCCTAGTCTGATAGGTTAATATATCTCAACCTATGCTGGCTGCATAGTTCTGGAACACAAGGATAACTGCTAAGAATCACAACATAAACTGGCAGGTGAGTTCCCATCCTTGGGTTCACTCGGTGCTAACTTCTACTCCTATCTGAAGAGACTGAACATGATTTAACTGACTGTATAAGGACTGAGTAACTGACTTCCATTGACTGACGAAGTAGCATTACTATCTGAGATTTTACTGAGATCATGAGATTTTGGAGGTTTCCTGAGTCACATGACTGACTGAGTTCTATAGATCATGGCTTGACTGAGATTATCGGGGTAATGTGACTTGTCTCTAGGAACACAACTATATTTCTTGGGTATGAATACCCCTAGGACTCGATGGAAGGAAACTGGCACATATGACATGCCTTGATCATAAGATTTGAATCCACAATTCATAATATCGAACATAAGGGATTTCATACTAAAAATGGTTATCAACAATGTATTGCATGGAAAGGATTTCATGTCATATGGAAATACTTGGACAACCTTAATATCATGTTCATTGCATAATCATACTACCAACACATATCAATAGCATGGAAGTTCATGTGGAATCAAATTAAGAGTTGACATAGCTTGTCATTTAAACACTATGGGGTCATGGGAACATATTTTTTAGCATTCTAGGCATTCTAACAAACACCTTGCATGCGCACTTTGGGGTATAGATTTTCTCAACAATTTTAATCATCTTGAACCACCCAAATTCATGGGTTTTAACTACAAGCATACATACATCATGGAAGTCAACTTATATTAATATCTTGAAGATTAAACAATTATTATTAACATGAACAACATCTCATAACAACAAGAAAATCAAAGTTTCTCATTTAAAAGCTTGGTTCTTGAACTCTATAAACAAAAGGGGTCCATAGATGAACACTACGCATACCTGAATCAAGGTTCTTGATGTTTTTGAACTTGAAGGATTTGAAATCCTTTGATTCTTGAAGAAGATTGGGTCTTGTTCTTGGAGATTAAATTTAGAGAGAAACCCTAGTTTTTATTTGTGAAATAATAATGTGCATAATGGCTAAATTCGGACTTATTTGGGTATATGTAGGCGAGTAATAAGTGACCAAAATACCCCTGTTAAAACAACCTGGAAATAAACTGAACATGGCATGTGATGGTCCGACTGACGGTCCATCAGACACTTGATGGTCCGTCACTTATCCCGTCAGACGTGGACCAGAAATGGGGTTCACTAGATAAGAGTTGACGCCCTGGATGATGGTCCGTCACAACTTTGACGATCCGTCAACTCGTCCATCAATCCTTATTGAATACGTGGCTCAACTGCCTTGGCTGGACGGTCAAAGTGGCGGTCCATCACTTATGTGGTGGTCCATCAACTTAGCCGTCATACATGAGCGTTTTCGATAGTTATAAGTAAAACGTCCATAACTTCCTCGTCTGATGTCGGATTTGGACAAAATTGGTATCGTTGGAAAGCTAACTCAATTTCCCACATGATAGAAAGTTAAAATCTTAAAAATACCACATGTACAAATAAATATTTGCATTTTAAAGTAAGTCCTAACATCCTTGAGATGATTTATAGCTAGGAAAAAGGCACAGGTATTACATACCCCCAGGACTCGATGGAAGGAAACTGACAAAGCATGACTTTCTTGAATACATGATCACATCAACAGTCCATAACATAATAAGTTGGAGAATTCATAAAGTACAAGTTTTAAAGCACCATAATGGCCACACATATATCCATAATTCATCGACTAAGTCATTTCATCAAATACTTGGGGAGCATGCTTTGGTTATACAATCATCAACACATCTATTAATTATGGATACATCAATTAACTTGTAAATTAAAGGGGTTTTATCATTATTATTATGCAAATCATCACATACTAGGATCAATCGTAGGAATATGTAATTTAAAACATGAATCAAAACCCCACAACATCATGAATATGAATTTCAATTCTATTTACATATTGAACATTCATAAATACACCAATCTTGGGTTTTGAAAAGAGATTCTTGAGCTTCATGGGTGAAAGGGATCCATGCATCAATGTGAGTTTCTTGAAGTTCTTGGACTTGAAGAACTAGAATCTCTTAGTTTCTTGAAGAAGATTTGGATCTTGTTTCTTGGGGATTATATTTGAGAGAAAACCCTAAGTTAATGTTGTGAATGAATAATGAACTTATGAGCCTTGGTTTGATATAATTAGGGGCTAAAATGTATGGAAAAAAGACCCAAATACCCTTTTAAAAATGACTTGAAAATAACTAAATGATCTATGCGACAGTGGGTGTGATGGTCCTTCATTGGGTCGACGGTCCGTCAGTCCTGACCGTCGCACCTAGGCAAAATAGAGGTTCACTGCCTATGTTGCGACGTCTTGGGTGACGGTCCATCGCTAGCTCGATGATCTGTTCGCTTAGGTTGTTGCTCTTAGGAAGACTGTGGTCTCACTGCCTCACTGCGATGGCTTGAGCGATGGTGCATCGCTAGCTCGATGGTCCGTCGACCTTCATCCTCGCACCTGAGCAGTGTTGACTGTTATCTGTATTTCTGCCATAACTTTCAACCCCAATATCGGATTTTGACAAAATTGGTAACGTTGGAAAGCTAGTTCAATTTTCCACTTAAGAAAAAGTGAAAATCTTAAAAATTTCACGTGTACAAAAGTGGATTCATCTTTCAAATTATTTTTCTGACATTCTAGGGATATTTTTAAGCCAGGAAGAAGTATGGGGTATTACAATATCTCCCCCTTGTGAACATTCATCCTCAAATGAGACTGAGTGAGAGAGGAGAAGATAAACTGAAATACATACTAAAATGAATAACTGGAACATGAATTTATGACTTACATGACTGATAACTGAGTATATCATACTTAACACACATATCTGATATATGTGTAACTAATTCATGTCTGCATGACTGAGTGTTCTGATGAACTAAGGTTATCACAATAAGAATTCATGTATGATGCATGATTATATAACTAAACTGAGATATGAATGCATGACTGAATATACGATGGTACTTAATACCAAGTTTACAATGGGATTCTGAACATGGAATGGATACCAAGCTTGTGACTGAAATCTGAACATGAAACTGAAAAGTTTACAAAGAACTGTTACCTTGAGATTGATATGAGTTGGTCAAGAAGAGGTGAGGATACTTGGTACGCATGTCTACTTCTTCTTCCCAAGTATCTTCCTCGATGGACTGATTTCACCAAAGAACTTTGACTAGAGGGACTTCTTTGTTCCTTAGTCTACGAGTCTGATAGTCTAGGATTTTGATATTTACTCTGAATAGGGACTACAACTGCCGGGTCACCTATGCACTTCTTGAGTAGAGAAGCATGGAAGACTGGATGAACTGAGGCTATATCTAAAGGCAATTCGAGCTCATAGGCTATGTTACCAAGACAACTGAGAATCTTGAAGAGACCGACATATCGGGGACTGAGCTTTACTTTCTTACCGAATCTCTTTATTCTTTTTATAGGAGATATCTTTAGATAGACATATTCACCAATCTCTAACAAGAGATCCTTTCTGCACACATTTGCATAAGACTTCTGTCGGATCTGAGCAGCCCGAAGTCTTTCTTTGATCAACTGGACTTTCTCTAAGGCATCGAATACTAAGTCAGGCCCTATAACTAAAGCCTCACTAACTTCAAACTAACCGACTGGAGATCTGCATCTCCTACCATAAATAGCTCCAAATGGAGCCATCCTAATGTTATAATGATAGCTATTGTTGTATGTAAACTCAATCAAAGGGAAGTGGTCATCCCAACTGCCCTTGAAATCAATTACATATGCTCAAACTGAATCATGCTGACGATGAGTTTGAGTTAAACCCATAACGAAGTCTATGTTCACTTCCTCCCACTTTTAAGTAAGAATAATGAACTCCTGCATAGGACCACTAGGATTTTGATGCTCTATCTAAACCTGCTGATATGTAGAGAACTTAGCCACAAACTCTGCAACATTTCTCTTCATCCCACTTTACTAATAGATCTCCTACAAGTTATGGTATATCTTTATGGCCTCTGGATGAATAGATTAGCACGCACCATGCACTTCTGCAAAAATTCACTGCCTTAAGTCATCAAAACCTAAAACACAAAGACGACCCTGACAACGTAAGACACCATATCCCCCTTGGGAGAAAACCTCTACTTTTTTATCCTTGACTGAATCTTTTAACTTAACAAAGATGGGATCTCTATCTTGCTTTTCTTTTACCTTGGAAACTAGAGATGATTCTGAACTACTCTGAACCTATATGTCACCCTCCTCTATATTGACTAAGAGAACAAATAGTTTGGCAATTTGATGGACTTCTTGAGCTAGCTATTGTAATACCTCATACTTCTACCTAGCTTGGAATCATCCTAAGAATGTTAGAAACTTACTTTGAAAGATGAATCCATTTTTGTACATGTGGATTTCTAAGATATTAACTTTTTGTCATATGGGAAATTGAATAAGCTTTCCATCGATACCAATTTTTTCCAAATTTAACATCGAATGAGAAAGTTATGGTCGAAATATAGAAGACATTCAAAACTACCCAAGTGCGACGGTGAGAGCGAATGGACCGTCGAGCTAGTAATGGACCATCGCCCAAGCCTTTGCATTAAGGTAGTGAGACCACCTTCTATCTACAAGTGACAGCTCAGTCTGACGGATCATTGAGCTAGCGATGGACCATCACCCAGGCCGTCACAAGGGAGACAATGAACCCCTATTCTACCCAGGTGCGATGGTCAGGACCAACAGACCGTCGACCCAGCAATGGATCATTGCACCCACCGTCGCACATCCCATTCAGTTATTTTAAAGCTATTTTTAAAAGGGTATTTGGGTCTTTTCCACCTGATTTAACCCCTAATTACACTCGAACATAGCCCATAGTTTCATTATCTATCTACAACATCAAATTAGGGTTTTCTCTCAAAGATAATCCCCAAGAAACAAGATCCAAATCCTTCTTAAAGAAATTAAGAAATTCAAGTTCTTTAAGTCCAAGAACTTCAAGAAACTAATAACCCAAGTATGTCATGTGTTGATTCATGGGGTCTTTTTCACCCATGAAGCTCAAGAATCTCTTTTCACAAATCTAAGATTTGTGTATTTATGAATGTTCATGATTTAAATGGAATTGAAATTCATGTTCATGATGTTGTGGGGTTTTGATTTATGTTTTAAATCACATATTCCAATGATTGACCTTAGTATATAAAGATTTGTATAATAATTATGATAAACCCCCTTCAATTTACAAGTTGATTGATGTATCCAGTAGTATTAGATACGTTGATGATTGTATAACCAAAGTATGCTCCCCATGTGTTTCATTTGCCTATGTGAAGGAAAAGTATCATACTAGAATAATAATATGAAATACCTATTCATGTACAAGTTCATGCATGTCAAGTGTTTGATGAAATGTCTTAGTCAATGAATTATATATATATATGTGTGTGTGTGTGTGTCCATTATGGTGCTTTAGAACTTGTACTTTCTGAATTCTACAACTTATTATATTATGGATTTTTGATGTGGTCATGTATTCAAGAAAGTCATGCTTTGTCAGTTTATTTCCGTCAAGTCCTACGGTTACTTGTACCCAACAATTTAGTTGTATGCCTAGAGACAGTGTCATGTTTTCAAGATACTATCATTCAAGCCATGTTTAGTAGAATTTAGTCAGTCTCATGACTTAGGAAAACTCAGTAATCTCATTAATTTCAGCCAGTTATCAAATCTCAGTAATATTCCATTAGTCAATGAAACTTAGTTAACTTAGTACAGTCAATTCAGTTAATCATGTTCAGTGTCTATTCAGATGGGAGTAGAGATTAGCACCGAGTAAACCCAAGGATGGGAACTCACCTGTTATATAGGGGTGTGACTCTTAGAAACAATCCTTGCATTCCAGAACTACATAGCCAGCATAGCTTGAGATATCATAGCCTACTATATGAGGGTAGATGAGGTGGATTAACCTATTATATGAGGGTTACCACCTTTCTCACTAGAGTTACCTGTTATATGAGAGTTACTCACAAATTGTCCTTACCAGTGGCACAGTATTGAAACTCTTCTAATTAGGGTTATAAATTGGACCGCAACTCAGCTATATTGCTTTATTTGGGGCATGTTGGTTAGATGAATACTTCCCATAGTTTAATATTATAGAATCAAGACTGTCAGATACACTCATTTAGTCTCAATAATAGAACTCTGATAGTTTTATAGAATTAAGGGCTGTCAGATATAGTCAACTCAGAATAGTACGAAACTCAGCTAGTTCCATCAAATTCAGGACTGTCAGATACAGTCACTCATGTTATCAGTATCTCATGTTACCACGAACTCAGTTATGGTTATTATGTATTCATACAAGTATCATGTTTATGTTATTCAGTCATTTAGTATAGTTCATGCATGTGAACCCTCTGCATTCAGCCTACCTCATATGCATACCAGTACATTCAATCGTACTGATGTATTTGCGCTATGGTGTTTTATACCATAGGTTCAGAAGCACGAGCTCCAGAGCATCAATAGCATTCTAGTCTTAGTAGTCAGATTTAGCAGTGAGTCCTCATTCTTCGAGGACATGACTATTACTTTATTATCTCATTAATTAATTTATTAGTTGGAGTTAGTTGGAGATATGTCCCATCAACTCTTTATTCAGAAAGTCATGTTTTAGAGGCTTTTTAGACTACAGTATGTTTAGACAGTTTTGTTTTGGGTATTTATATCCCATTCCAGATGTTATTTCCTATGGTGATTTATCAGTTTCGAACCTTGTGGACTTTCAGTTTATGTTTCCGTATTTATACAGTATATTATGCAGTGTTCAGTGAAAATCTTAGAAATTCCATGTGCATAAAAGTGGATTTATCTTTCAAAGTAAGTTTCTAACATTCTTGGGACGATTCTAAGCTAGGTAGAAGTACGGGGTATTACAATATCTCCCCTTGAGAATATTCATCCTCAAATGAGACTGAGTGAGATGGGAGAAATATAAACTAACGTAATACTAGACATGAACAACTGGAACATGATCTCATGACTGACATGATTGATAACTGAATATATCATACTGAACATGCATATCTAATGCATGTGTAACTGATTCATGAATGCATGACTGGGTGTTTTGATGAACTAAGGTTCTCACAATAAGAATGCATATCTGATGCATGATTATATAACTGAACTGATACATGAATGCATGACTGAATATGTAATGGTATTTAATACTAAGTTTATAATGAAATTTTTAACATAAAATAGATACCTAGCTTATAACTGAAACTTGAACATGAAACTAAAAAGCTTAAGAAGAACTGTCACTTTGAGCTTGATCTGAGTTGGCGGAGAACAGGTAAGGATACTTGGTATGTATGTATCCTTTTGCTTCCTAAGTATCTCCCTCGATGGACTGATTTTACCAAAGAACTTCAGCTAGAGAGACTTCTTTATTCCTCAGTCTACGAGTCTGATAGTATATGATTTCGATTGAAATCTCTTCATAAGAGAAGCTGTTCTGAACATCTATGCACTGAATAGGGACTAAAATAGTTAGGTCACCTATGCAGTTCTTGAGCATAGAAACATGGAAGACTGGATGAACAGAAGCTAGATCAGAAGGCAATTTGAGCTCATAAGCTGCCTTGCCAAGACGACTAAGAATCTTTAAGGGACCGACATGTCGGGGACTGAGCTTTCCCTTCTTGCTGAATCTCTTCACTCCCTTTATGGGAGAGATATTTAGATAGAAATAGTCACTAATATCAAATCGAGATACTTTCTGCGCACATCTGCATAAGACTTCTATTGGCTCTGAGTAGCCTGGAGTCTTTCTCTGATCAACAAAACTTTTTCTAAGGTATCGAATACTAAGTTAGGCCCTATAACTGAAGCCTCACTAACTTCAAACCAACCGACAGGAGATATGCATCTCCTACCATAAAGAGCTTTGAATGGAGCCATTTGAATGCTGGAATGATAGCTATTGTTATATGAAAACTCAATCAAAGGCAAGTGGTCATCCCAACTGCCCTTAAAATCAATTGCACATACCCTTAGCATATCTTCTAAAGTATGAATGGTCCTTTCTGCTTAGCCATCTTTCTGAGGATGGAAAGCTGTACTGAGATAAACTTGGGTGCCAAGACTTTTTTGGAATGCTTTCCAAAAGTAAGAGGTGAATTGGGTACCTCTATCTAAGATAATAGATAACAACTTCATGCAATCTGACCAACTCCCTGATATAGAGTTTCGCATAATTCTTGGCTGAGTAAGAGGTATGGACTAGAAAAAAATAAGCTAATTTGGTCATCCTATCTATTATGACCCAAAATAAATCATGTTGATGATGAGTTCGAGGTAAACCCATAATGAAGTCCATGTTCTCTTTCTCCCACTTCCAGGTCAGAATAATGAACTCCTTCATAGGACCACTACGCTTTATATGCTTAATCTAAACCTACTGATATGTAGAGCACTAATCCACAAACTCTGTAATATCTCTTTTCATCCCACTTCACCAATATCTCCCATAAGTCGTGATACATCTTTGGGGCCCATGGATGAATAGAGTAGCATGCACCATGTGCTTCTATAAGAATTCGCTGCCTTAAGTCATCTACACCCGGAACACAGAGACGACCCTGACAATGCAAGACACCATATCCCCCTTGGGAGAAAAACTCTACTTTCTAATCCTTGACTAACTCTTTCAACTTGACAAGGCTGGGATCTCTACCTTGCTTTTTTTTTTACCTCGAAAAGTAGAGATAATTCTGAACTACTCTGAACCCATATGTCGCCCTTCTCTATATCGACTAAGCGAACACATAGTCTAGAAAGTTGATGGACTTCCTGAGCTAGCTTTTCTTACTATCCTCAACATGAGCAATACTACTCATAGACAGTCTACCAAGAGCATCGACAACTACTTTGGCCTTGCTCGGATGATAAAGGACACTTATGTCATAATTTTTCAAGAGCTCTAACCACCTTCTTTGATGAAGATCGAGATCTTTCTGAGAAAAGACATACTGAAGGCTCTTATGATCTGTGAACACATCTATATGAACATCGTATAGATAATGCCTCCAAATCTTTAAGGCAAATACTATGGATGCTAACTCAAGATCATGGGTAGGATAATTCTTCTCATGGGGTTTAAGCTATCTAGAGCCATAGGCTATGACCTTACCATGCTGAAGGAGGACACAACCCAAACCTACTCTAATGCATCGCAATACACTATGAACCCATCTTAACCATCTGGAAGAGTTAGGACTAGAGTTGAGGTATATTGAGTCTTTAACTCCTGAAAACACTTCTTGGAAGGATTTGACCATTGAAACTTAACTTTTTTTTGAGTCAATCTAGACATAGGGGATACAATAGAAAAAATCCCTCAACAAACAATCTGTAATAGCCAGCCAAACCCAATAAACTCCTGATGTTTGATAGAAAGACAGGGCGAGGCCAGTTTCTTATTGCTTTGGTTTTTTGAGGATCTACTCTAATACCGTCATTAGAAATAATATGACCAAGGAATGCTACTGACCTTATCCAAAACTCGCACTTACTGAATTTGGTTAATAACTGATGATCTCTAAGAGTCTGAAGTACAATTCTGAGATGGTCTGTATGATCACGTTCACTGTGGGAATAGACCATAATATCATCTATCAAGACTATGACGAACATTTCTAAGTACTGCTTGAACACACCGCTCATCAAGTCCATGAAAGTTGTTGGGGAATTAGTAAGACCAAAGGACATAACTAGGAATTTGAAGTGACCATACCACGTACAGAAAGCTATTTTTGGAATGTCATATTCTCTGGCTCTGAGCTGATGATAGCTGGATCTGAGGTCTATCTTAGAGAAATAGCTGGCACCCTAAAGTTGGTCAAACAAGTCATCGATCCTGGAAAGAGGATACTTATTCTTGACTGTGACTTTATTAAGCTGATGGTAATCGATGCACATTCTAAGAAAACTGTCTTTCTTACGCACGAATAAAACTGGTGCATCCCATGGGGACACACTAGGCCTGATGAATCCCTTATCTAAGAGATCCTTAAACTGCTCTTTCAATTCTCTGAGTTTTTCTAGTGCCATTTTGTATGGTGGAATAGATATAGGATGAGTATCTAGAAGAAGATCAATGCCAAAGTCTATTTTCCCTTTTGGGAGAAATTCCTAGAAGATCTTCGGGAAAGATATCTAAATATTCATTCACAACTAAAACTGACTTGAGATTGGGAGTCTCAAAACTAGAATCCTTAACATGAACAAAATGGTAGACACATCCCTTAGATATCATTTTTCATTCCCGAAGGTAGGAAACAAGCTGACCTTTGAAAGCTGAAGTACTACCCCTCCACTCTAGGACAAGTTCATTCAAAAATTAAAACTGGACTATTCTGTTTCTGCAGTCGACTGTGGCATAGTAGAAAATGAAGCCAATCCATGTCGAGAATGACATCAAAATAGTCATCTATAATTAAACTAACTCTGCTAAAGTGACTTTCTAAACTATCATAACCAGGCAGTTCTTGTATACCCACCGGGCTATGATGGTTTTACCCACTGGGGTAGAAACTGGAAAGGGCTCTGCTAGAATTTCAGGACTAACTCCAAAATCACCTGCTATATAAGGAGTAACAAGACAGGGAAGAACCTAGATCTAGCAATGCATAAACATGCACATGAAAGATCTATAACGTACTAGTAACCATATCAGGACAATTTTCCTGATCTTGCCGGGACTGAAAAGCATAGAGTCTGTTTGGCCGTTGCCCACTAGTAGCGCTGGAGGTGGCACCCTGCTGGTTTGGGCGAGGATAGTCTCTGACTCTACGGCCTAGATTACCACATTCAAAACAAATACCACTGCTAGCTCTGCAAATACCCTGATGGTGCTTGCCACAAGTCTAGAAAAGAGGATAGGTGCGGGCACTGCTAATACTGCCCTGAGACTTAGATCCTGACACTCTATCTTTGTTACCATCCATAAACTTAAAAGATGGAGCGCTAGCTGAAGAAGGAGTTGGAACTGATGACTTAGGACAAAATTAAGAATAGTTTCCTCCTTCTGATTTGGGCTGAGCAAGGTTGAAACTACCTGTCCTTGCTCTCTTATTCTACTTCTCCCTCATCTTAAACTTTTGTTCCTCTATCTATTGAGCATGAGTCATGAGCCTGGCTAAATTTATGTCACTATTCTACATCATAGATCTACACTCATTGACTATACTATCATTCACCCCAGAAACAAACTTACTCATCTTAGACTTATTGTCTGCAACCACATGAGGGGCATATCAGGCTAACTGAGTAAACTTAAGATAATACTCTTCACTGTCATGTTGCCCAGCCTGAGGTTGATGAATTCTAACACCTTAGCTTCTCTCAGCTCTAGGGAAAGAACCTCTCTAAGAATGCGGTGACAAATTCTTCCCACTCAATAGGCCCTGCATCATCTAGCCTTTCTAACTTCCACTGCTTGAACCAAGTGTGAGCAACATCCTGTAGCTAATATGTAGCTAGATCATCACTCTCAATATATTACACCTCTATGATATTTGTAACCTTATGAACCTGATCGATGAATTCCTAAGGAGTCTTTATCTATCTTAGACCCAAAAAAGATAGAGGATTTATTCGGGTGAAGTCTCAAATCCTGGCTGTAGCTGAATTGGCCACTGGGTTGGTTGGAATGATGGTTGATCATTCATTCTAAGTAGAAACTGTCTGAGCAAGAGTAGTGAATGCTTCTCTAAACTCTGCATGAGAAATATGTTCACCCAAAGGTTCTTCGAGTTGAGGGGCTGACTGATTCTCATTTTTTCTTTTAGGAGGCATGTTCTATAGAAGAAAGGGAAAATAGATTAGACTAAGAGATTAGCTTGAGATTATGATCAATGGCACGACATGAATACTGAAAGAAGTGAAACTATTCCTAAAACATCTTATTGCCTCCTGCACATAAAGGTGGAGCATAACACACCCATGTATAAGACTCTACTAGATGCGGCTTTCAGAATTTCTAGGACTCTATTAAACCTTAGGCTCTGATACTAAGTTTGTAACGCCCTGAATCTGGTACCCGAAATGCCACACGGTTCTCATGACCCCTAAGGGCCTTAAGCTAATGCATGATTAATATCTGCACCTGTATAGACTGTATAAATACAGTAATAAAAGCTGTAAGGAAATAAGTTCAAAATTGTAACATAAATGATAAATCATAACACATGGATGGGGTATAAAATACCCAGAACAACTGAAATAAACTGTTTAAACATGATAGTCTAGAAAGCCTCTAAATGTCTGAATAAGAAGTTGATAGGACATGTCCCCAACAACTCCAACTACTAAAATAAGCTAAGTACTAAAATAATGAAATGACTAATCATATCGTCCTCGAAGGATGAGGACTCACTACTGACTAACTACTAATATTTTCAATCTACTGATGCTCTAAAGATCGCACTTTTGAACCTATGGTATAAAATAACATAGCGCAAATGCGTCAGTACGATTGAATGTATTAGTTCTATGTGAGGTAGGATGAATACAGAGGCTTTACATGCATGAACTATACTAAATAACTTAATAACATGAATGGGATACATGAATGGACACATAATAACTACAACTGAGTTCGTGATAACATGATTTATGAATCTGAGTACTAATAACATGAGATACTAATAACTCTATAACTAAAATAACTGATAAAATGAGTGACTATATTTGACAGTCTTGAATCTAATAGAACTAGCTGAGTTTCGTACTGTACCTAAGTTGATTGTATCTGATAGTACTAAAATCTAAAGAACTATCTGAGTTCTTTTATTGAGACTGAGAGACTGTATCTGATAATTCTAAAATCTGTAGCTGAAACTACAGAAAGTAGTCTTCTAACTGACATTCCCCTAATACGCCATTATGGCTGAGTTGGGGTCCAATCTGTAACCCCAATTGTAAGGTTATCAATACTGCGCCAATGATAAGGACAATCTGTGAGCAACCCTTATATAATAGGTAACTCTAGTGAGAACGGTGGGAACCCTCATATAACAGGTTAAGCCACCTCATCTACACTCATATATCAAGGTATGATGTCTCAACCTATGCTAGCTACGTAGTTCTAGAATGCAAAGATTACTTCTAAGAGTCACACCCTCATATAATAGGTGAGTTCCCATCCTTGGGTTCTCTCGGTGCTAATTTATACTCCCACCTGAATAAACACTGAACATGGTTAACTGAACTAACTGGACTTAGTTAACTGAGTTTTATTGACTACCAAAATATTACTGAGATTACTGAGTTTCTTGAGTCATGAGACTGATTGAATTCTACTGAACATGGCTTGACTGAGGATATCTTGAAAACATGACATTGGCTCTAGGAATACAGCTAAATTGTCGGGTACAAGTACCCCCAGAACTTGATGGAAGAAAACTGACAAAGTATGACTTTGTTGAATACATGATCACATCAACAGTCCATAATATAATAAGTTGGAGAATTCATAAAGTACAAGTTCTAAAGCATCACAATGGACACACATATATCCATAATTCATTGACTAAGACATTTCATCAAATACTTGGGGAGCATGCTTTGGTTATACAATCATCAACACATCTATTAATCATGGCTACATCAATCAAGTTGTAAATTGAAGGGTTTTTATCATAATTATTATGCAAAGCATCACATACAAGGGTTAATCATTGAAATATATAGTTTAAAACATGAATTAAAACCCCACAACATCATGAACATGAATTTCAATTCTATTTACATCATGAACATTCATAAATACACAAATCTTGGGTTTTGAAAAGAGATTCTTGAGCTTCATGGGTGAAATAAACCTATGAATCAACACATGACATACCTGGGTTGTGAGTTTCTTGAAGATCTTGGACTTGAAGAACTTGAATCTCTTAATTTCTTGAAGAAGATTTGGATCTTGTTTCTTGGGAATTATCTTTGAGAGAAAACCCTAATTTGATATTGTGAATGAATAATGAACTTATGAGCCTTGGTATGATATAATTAGGGGTTAAAACGGGTGAAAAAAAACCCAAATACCCTTTTAAAAATGACTTTAAAATAACTGAATGATCTATACGATAGTGGGTGAGATATTCCATCACTCGGTTGAGGTCCATCGGTCCTGACCATCGCACCTGGGTAGAATAGGGGTTCAGTGCCTCTATTGCGATGGCTTGGGCGACGGTCCATCGCTAGCTCAATGGTCCGTCAGCCTAGTTTGTTGCTCTTAGGTAGATTGTGGTCTCATTTCCTCGTTGCAATGGCTTGGGAAATGGTCCATCACTAGCTCGATGGCTCGTCAGCCTTCACCGTCGTACCTGAGCAGTTTTGACTGCTTTCTGTATTTTGACTATAACTTTCTACCCCGATACCGGATTTTGAAGAAATTGGTATTGTTGGAAAGCTAATTCAATTTCCCACTTATCAAAAAGTGAAAATCTTAAAAATTCCATGGTATAAAAGTAGATTCATCTTTCAAAGTAATTTTCTAACATTCTTGGGAGTTTACTGTGTGAAAATATAATAATGATGAAATTTGAAAAAAAATACAATATTAATACAACTTTTACATTCAGATAAAATCTGAAAAGTGGGACTGAAGTTACATAACAGACTCTAACTAACATCTATAAAGCCTCTACTATACTTACTATAGATAGCTAGAACGTGACCCCACCTATCACTAATCAATACATAAGAGTAAGAAAGTAAAGTACATAAATAACATCTAACTAAAGTCCCTGAAGTAGAAGGATTCATCATCTGCTGGCTGGAATCTGCTAACTGTCTGAATATGGTATGCGTGCTACAACTCGTACCTACATTATGAGACAATGTAGCACATAGATATATATATGGATCAGTATTTTGAGGATGTACTGAGTATATATGGGTGAAATGTATAAGTAAAACATTATCTCATAATCATCATTTATAAAACAATGCATGCTAAATGTAAATGACTTATATAAGCTGGAATATCTGAAATAATGGAATCTAAGATCATAGATAGCAAATCATACTTGTAAATCTAGTGAGTCATAACATTTAGTTTTAAAAGTTGTACTTGTATTCTCTCTTTAAATTATACTATCTAAGTGTATAAAGGACTCACTCTAAAATCTAAAAGTTGAAATTGAAGCTATTATCTTTTTGTAAAACATAATCTAAATAAATTTGTGAGCCTTTACACTTAGTTTTCTAAAAAGCTTTTCTATTACACTTTTTGTTCTAGAATCTGTAGTCTGTAAGCTTTAAAACTTTAGGGAAAACACTTTATCTAGAAACATTTGCAGTTAAGGAGGTTCTATTAACCGACATAAACCATGTGAGGTACATGGAGTCCAACTTCTTTACCTTTTAGGAAAGAAACCTCACGTTGGGGAGAGGTGTCATACTCTTGCCATGGATTATAACCTAATCCATATGATCGATCATAAGCTAATTCTATCATCCATATAAATGGGAATAACCTAAATCTGTACCTATGTTGGCTCGTAGTTTTATGGAAAATAGGGTACGCTAATCCCACACTTCTCGAAATACTCCTCCTACTTAAATTTGTATGCTCAAACCACTGGAAATTCACATTTTAAAACTAGCATAAGGATTCATAGGAAAACCAGTTATGCATTTATCTGAGTAAATCTGAGTTCTGTAAACTGTAATAACATGTAGTGGATTCCAAAGCTAAACCATTGATCAAAAGATCAAAGCTTTTTCTGAAAATTGAGAATAATCTGTTCATAAGATGCGTAAAGCATCATCTTTCTTGAAATAATAATATTAAATCTTAGGATAATAATCCATGCTTCAATCTCATGTTAAATCATTATAATAATCACGCTTGATAGTGTCAATATTGATAAAACAACTCAAAATCTGGAAATTTCAGCAATATGCATGGATATATGAACAAAATCATGTAAATCAATTTCTAAATCAATCGAAATATCATAAACATTTAAATAACCATAATGGGCATAAACCCTAACTTTAGTTTCATGGGAAATCACATAAACTTCAGTAAAATTGGAATTTAAAACAAGTTTTGGGCACAAGGATGGAAGGATTATCCTTGTTGAAGAACTCCACATACATTGATTGATGATTAGATGAAGATTCTTGAACTATGGATTCCTATTTGAGTTCTTGGGGATGAGTTCTTGATTATCTTGTCTTGGGAATCCTCAATCTCAAGCTTCCTTGGAGAATATATGGTGGAATTTGATTTCTTAGAAAAGGGAATTTTAGTTTCTAGGGTTTTGCTTTTGAAGAGAATGATGAATAATGAGCATAAAGTGCTTAGAATAAGCTTAAATCTTATGTTTAGACAGATTGGGGCCTTGGAAATTGACCAAAATGCCCTTTTTAAACTTTAAGTTGGAATTGAAAAATGTAACATTTTTAACAATTTGGTTGGCCACCACTATACTCCATAATCGTGGTGGCTCACTGGAAAAGGACAAGTGGGAACCGGGCATTCTCCGCGACGTGGATCATTCGCGGTGTCCTATAGGTTTTGCCATTTTAGCTACTGGCGTGATGCGCTACCATTGCGTTGAGCTACTAAAAATCAACAATTAGGAATTTGGACCTCTCCACGATATGCCAACATCGCAGAGGTCCACTGGAATTGATAATTATGAAATTGTCCTTCATCGCAATGCGATGGTTGCTCAGGTGGGACACTATCAACTTAAAAACGTCATAACTCCTTCACCGAGTGTCGAAATTGGGAAAATTTGATATTGATGGAAAGCTTATTCAATTTCCCATATAATAGAAAGTCAAAATCTTGAAAATTCCACATGAATTAAATATTATTCATTTTGGAAGATATCCCTTAACATTTTAGAAACAAATTTAGGCTAGGAAAGGTACATGGTATTACACGTCATTAATTCATAATAGGTTATCGACACCATCTTTATGGGCCCTCGGCCTTATCAATTCAAACCTATCAAACTTAACTATACAATGTAGGATCTTGTTTAAATGATCAATGCCTAATCAGTAAAAAACTACATTTATAAAATCATTCTACTATATGTGTGCAATCCCGATGTCCTTATCAATAATACATAACTCCATACATGAAAGTGGATCCATCCATCTGTATGTACCTTATTCTTCTTAGCCCATCTATAGCTTAATTTGAATAAACAGATGACTAACCTATTGCAAATAAATGGCACATCTATTAAAATTATCAAACAATAATAGACATTTGTTACGACGGATGATCAATTTGTTGCAAACTATGGCTTATCTATTAGAAATAATCAAAAAGATATATACATCTATTGCAACAAACTATTAGTATGTTGTTGATTATCAAACAGATAGAATATATTTTGCAACAGATTACTCATTTGTTAGATTTATTTTAAAGCAATTTTTTCCTTTTTGAAATACAATAAAGATAAAATGTTGTATTTAGATCCATTTTTTAATATACATATTCAAAAAGTCATCAGTTTTATTTAATTAAGGAATGTAATTATACATAACTCAACTTCTAAATATGACTGGTCCGGATTCGGACAGGGTGATTTTGCGCGACTCTTTGCGGGAACTTGAAAGACAGATTCATGAACTCCGGTGGGAGTTGGATGACGTAAGAGTAAGGCTGAGGAGGGCCCTGCTGCTGTCGGATGAAAATTGGTCGGTTTCCAATAATAATAATAATGATAATAATAATAATAATAATAATAATAATAATAATAATAATAATGATGATAATAATAATAATAATAATAATAATAGTAATAATAAGAATTATGTTATATTTTTTATTTTATAGTATGTATTTTCTTTTATTATATCAGATCTACGTAAGGAAGGAACCTAATGTATGTTTTATTTTTTGTTGTATATTTGTATAAAATAGATTCAAAAATCTATGTTTGGTCTACCTTGGATTTTTAATTCTTATTTAATATTTATGTTTTATTCTGTCTATTTCTTATTTTTAATATGTCAATCATTGGAGATAGGTATTCAGCGTTGTGGCAGTGGATGGACCATATGTTGGAACAAATGGTTAATCTGTTGTGACAGATGGATCATATGTTGTAACAGATGGTTAATAATAAAAAAAAGATTATTGTTATTGAGAGGGTGAAAAGTTATGACTTTTTCATTATTTAATATGAAAAACGGTTCATAAATAAATAATAAGGAAATAAATGATAAACACAATTTATAAACGTAAAACAATGGTTATTTAATTTTAATAATTGATGTTAATATTAAATAGGTGACAAGTCGTGACTTTAACCATTTTTGTTTTTCAATCTATTTTTTAATTTATTTATTATATAATAAAAAGGTCATCACTTTAGATTAATTAAGATATATGATGATTATTACAAAAGAGGTGAACCGTCGTGAATTTTTGACTGACACATTCAAAACAGTTGATGAATCAAATTTCCCATCTGTTGTTATTGATGAATCAGCTGTTAGACGAAATAAAAATACTCCTTCAACAGATGGTCGATTTGTTGCAACAGATGGTATATCCATTGCCACAGATGGGTTATCTGATGCAGAAGATATGTATTTTGTTGCTACAACTCAATAAAAATGGTTATTATTTTATTAAAAGATATGGTTATTGAAAAGGTTAGAAATCTTTGATTATTTAATTGAGAAAAAGATTATTTAAATTTAAAAACTAATTAATAATAATAAGCTGAAAAGTCATGACTTGTCACACTAATCAAAAGGTCACCGACTTGATTTAATTATGTTATTTTTTTCACAGAAAATAAGGAAATAAATGATAAACATAATGTATTTATAACGACAAGTAGTGACTTTCATCATTTTTGTTTTTAAATCTATTTTTTTAATTTATATAAAAAAAAAAGTCACCAATTTGGATTAATGAAAGTATATGATTATTATTAAAAAAGATAGATTATATGTTACAATAGATAGATTATTTGTTGCAACAGATATATTATATGTTGCAATAAATAGATTATCTATTGTAACAGATAGATTATCTATTGCAACAAATAGATTATATGTTGCACAGATGATTAATTTATTGGAACAGATGGAATATCTGTTGCCACAGATGACTTATCTGATGCAAAAGATATACAATATACTACCACAACTCAATAAAAATGGTTATTATTAAAAGAAACGGTTATTGAAAAGGTGAGAAGTTTTCGATTATTTAATTGAGAATTTTTTTTTTTAAATTTAATAACTAATTAATAGTAATAAGCTGAAAAGTCATGACTTATCACAATAACAAAAAGTCACCAGTTTGAATGTAATTAATAAATGGAGGTAAACAGTCACACCTTTTTGCCTAACTCATTCAAATTCAATCCTCTATAAATACGTCCCTTTCGTTTATTCTACTACACTCTATGTACTTTTTGTAACTTATCTTTTCTATTACACCTTCAACCACTTTCTCTTCAAAGACCAGATATCTTTTTTCTGACTCAGGTAAGTTTTTTTCTTGCTTTTTGTATACCCAATTGGTAGTATACATTTTATTACATTTAGTTTCTTTTCTTTACTTTTGTTTTTACATTTTTTGTCAATTCACGCTTGTTCTAGATATGGCTTATCTAGTTTGGGACGTTGCTATTCTTCAAGACACTATGAGGGAACTTCAAAGGCAGGTTAATGACCTACAGTGGGAGTTGGCCACCATGAAATCAAGGATACTTCGGAGATTCGCAGGCTGAGGAGGCCTTGCTGCTGCCGGTTGAAGATTGATCGGCTGGAAAAAATAATAATAATAATAATCAAATTATTATTTCCTTTTATCTTATATATTTTTATTTATTTTTGTTTAGCAAAAATTTTATGTTTAATCGACTTTGACATTTTAATTCTTTTTTAATTTTCATTCTATCAATTTTTCTTCTCAACACACATGTTGATAATTGGAAGTAAGGAATAATTTTGAATCCAGTAGCAATAGAAAAAGTTAAAACATATTGGTTATCTGTTGGGTTTGTGGCAGGAGCTGTATTATGTTATTCCAAATAGATTACTCATCTGTTGCAACATATAAATAGTCTGCTGTAACAGATAAATAGTTTGTTGTAACAGATAATCAGTCTGTTATAATAGATAATCAGCCTGTTACAATAGATAACTAGTTTGTTGCGACAGATAACTCGTTTGTTGCAATAGATTACCCATTTATTCAATTTATGTTATGGGTAATATAGAACCATAAACATGAATCCAACATATGAGTTTTCTATTGCAACAGCTTACTCATCTGTCGCAAAAGATGTAATACCCCATATTATCCTCAACTTAGTTCAGCTCTTAGTTCCATGCATAAGAGTTTTAAAGCCTGGAAATTTTACTAAGTGTTGGGGACTTTATCATATTTTTGGCCTCTTGACTTCGTAGATTTCTAAATAGGTCTTTCCGATCATGAGATGTTAGTTTTTGAGTTAATTCATTTTCAGGGGTTTAAGGAGCATGTCTTGGGGAAGTTTCAAATTTTTTGGATAAGGATTGGATCGTGTTTGGATTTCGATTCTAGCAGATCACCAGGATAGCATCGCGTCATGGTGCTTATAGGGATGGACTTCTCATTGCATCGTGGTGGCCCATTAAACTACGTTCTAGTTGCGAACTTAATCTCCTGAGGGGCAATTATATCTTTTCTATCGAATCAGTTTGTAAAAACAAGAATTAAAACATCAGTTAAAGCATTGTTTGCCTATCTTCTCCTATTTTCTCTCATAGAAAACCCTACTTTTTCCCCAAGTTCGTCAAATTTCATTCCTTCCTCTCCAAGAAAACCAAGAATTTAAGCTTCCAAAATCCAAGAACCTTCAAGAAACCATCAAAATTGGTATTCTTCTTTTAAGCTTAAGGATTTAGGGTATGTGTGATGTTCATCCATGGGCCTTTTTCACTCATGGAGTCTAAGAATCCCCATTTATGTTTTAAATGATAAATTTTACACGTTATTGATGAATTATCTCCATGATGCTCTTATAAATTTCAATTATGCATTATGCTTACAAGTATTCTGTTGGAATGAGCCTTTACACGTTAGAATAATGAAATTTTCATGTTAAATCTCTAACTCATGGTTTTAGTATTGTTACTATTTTTTATCGCATAATTTACCCATTCCCATGTTTAAGTTCATGACTCTCATATGTTTAATGAAATGCCTAAGTGATGGATTTTGAACAGTTATTGTGTACTAAAGTTTCAAATCTTTTATAAGTTCGTATTGTTATTTCCATTCAGTTTTGAAAGGTTATGAACACCTGATACTTAGTTGTTTACATAATTTCAGTATCTTAAGAATGATTTCGAATATATCATGAGCATTATCATTCAGTCAGTTATTATGATCAGTTATTTGCTTAGTTAAACTTAGTTTAGTCCAGTAAATAGTTTGAGTTCAGTTGGGAGTAGGATTCAGCACTGAGCGAACCCAGGGATGGGGACATTCCTTCTAGTTTTGGGTTTGACCCTTAGTAACAATCCCTATGTTACAGAACTATGTAGCCAACGTATGTTTAAGATGTCTTCCTACTAGCTTAGGGTTGATACATATCTCATGAGTTTCCTGCCAATAACGGATTACTCTTTAGTATATTGAGACACCATTTTAGTGGATCCACACAGCCAGTGTTAGTACTCATGGCACGGTACTGACAACCAGGGTGACAAGTTGGACCCCAATTAGCTCAGTTTAGGTCATGTCGGTTTGATAATACCTCTCATAGTCTCAGTTCAATATTTAGTACAGAATTTTATTCAGGTTTGCTTAACCAAAGCGTACGGATTACCAGTTGTTCAGTTATCAAATTCCAGTATTTTAGCTTACAGATTATCTCAGAAATAATATATGCTTGGTCATGTATTCTCAAATTTTATAGCTCTTATGTATTTTACTCAGCTATTTCATGCATGAATACTTAGTTATTTCATGCTATTCAGTCAGTCATTATCTCATGCACAGTTAACTCATACATTTTAGCCTAGCCTAATCTCTCATACCAGTACATTCAAAGTACTGATTACATACTTTTCTTCACACTAAGATGTCTTATATCATAGATTCGGACGCTCAGTTTCCTGACTGCGCTTAGATAAGTTCATACTTATAGCAATAACAACAGTGGTGAGTCCTTATCTTTTAATGACAAGTTTATCTTTCATTCAGTTATTTTAGTATATCTTTATTACAGTCAGTTGGAGTTAGTTGAGGGTTTGCCCCATCAACTCCATAGTCAGTCAGTTAGAGGCTTTTCAGACATTCAGATAGTCAGTTTATTAGACTTAGCAGTTGGATTTCAGTATTTTTTCTAAATGTTTCAGACTTGCGAACTCAGTTGTATTTTCAGTATTTAAAAACTAATGCATTATCAGTTATTTTCGCATATGTCTGTATTTACCAATTTACTCAGTGCTCATAGGAGGTACCAGCTCATAGGTTAGCTTATGATGACTTGTGACCATAAGCACCATTGTTGCGATTATGGGGTAGCCTCAGGTCATGACAAAAGATAAGTGATTTATTTAAATTGTGGGCTCTGATGTTGGATTCATGATCGGGTTCTATCCATTATTGAAAAAACAGCAATAGCAGTGTATTCGAATGGCAAATTCAACTAAAAATCATAATTTTACTTACCAAAGTCACCTATAAAGTAATACCAAAGTGGAAAGTGATGTATGAAATAAAATTTTACCTAAAAAATTAGTCAAGTAGCAGTAAAAACAAAAATAATGGTCAACAAAAAGAAGATAAAGATGATAATGAAGTAGAAGATGATGATAATGAAGAAGAAGATAGTGAATAAAGCAGCAGAAACAATAAACTATAGAAATCGAGAAGAGAGATAAAACAACAATGGATGAGAAGATAGAGAAACACACTTTTTCCCTCTGCTTCCTGTTATATTAACTAACATTTAGATCAAAGTGTAAATTTAAACACGTGTGGGTTATTTTCCAAATTTTCCAACTTTATTAATCCATAATAAAGTAATTGTCACCTCCACTCAATTATTAATACTTGATTCACCTACACCTCATTTTGAAACTCTTTTGCCACTTTTAACTGAATGCCCCAACTAACCTCTAATAGAGAAAAACAAGGATAAAAACTAAACAATCTACAGAAAGTCTAAAATGATATAGATTTTAATAGTATAAGCAAAAACACAATGGTTCAACTAATAAAAAAATTACATTTCTCGTATCTTCTTATGCTAGGGAGTTACTACTTATCTAGTAGACTAGACACAAGATCCCATTCTTGCACGGGCCCAATGTATGCTACCTTTTTTACTAGATTTTAGATAGTGAAAATTATCCTAAATAAACTTATTAGAGTGTTTATTATAAGTTATAGCAAAACTTTTCAATAATTTCTAGACTAAAGAAATAATGTTACAACAACTTTTTAGAAATTTTTTAAATTAGATATCAAAAAATCATTTTTTAAAATATTTAATGTTTACATTATTTCCTTATTTATAGCACCTAATACTTATCACTCTTCATTAAATCTTTGATAATTATGGCAAGTTAAATCTTTTGATTTCTTTTAGTTTAATACTTAAGTTTCAAAGTTTGTTCACAATTTTAAGGAGTCAAATATGGTAAATATATTTTTTATCATTGATACTTAATTTTTTACTTTTTATTAACTTTAATAATTAACTTAGTTCTACATTTTATCACGTTTTGTAGTCTTTTATTACCAATAAAAGTCTTCACTTTTACCTTTTTCATCTTCTTTTGAGTTTCATGCGCATGATACTTGGTTTTCTATCATTCACTCATTAGCTTGGATTAAGAGTTATTCACTTTAGTTTGAGTGTTTTTTGCAACACTCTACCCTCTGCAGGCCCCACTTTGTAGGAATACACTAGGTTTGTTATTGTTATTGATATCAGAAAAATACAAATTTGATTCTACCCCTAATAGAAAAAGCCCTAGATTAATACAACAAAATAGTTTGATTATTCTATCTAGACCCTCATTTGATTTGGGGTGCTTTGCCCCATCTCCATTATCAAAGATCAAGAACAAGGTAATTGAAGGTGAGTCTATTTCCCATAATCAAAGTGAAATTTTTCTGGTCAAAATTGATTTTTAAAAAATTCATCATCCTTGAAGTAACCGCAACTCAATGCAAAACTATTTAGTGGACAAAAAAGTTGTTGTTCTAGAATATAAGATTGTTGATAAGAGAGAAAAGGTTGTTGGTGAACAAGCTTTAGATTCTAATTTCTAAGATGAAATTTTCACTCATAAAATAAAGAAATCAAAAATGAAAATCATGAAAATGCTAGAGTAATGAGGTCAAAGTCCAATGTGAGTGTCGGCAAAGTTGGTGATAAGAAGGTTGACATGAATAAATCAAGAAAGGTTTGTAAGGTTAATATAATTTAATTTTGATTTTAATTTTTTTTGGTATTATAATGGTATAATAGTGATATTGAATAATTTTTTTCTATTTTTAATTGACATATATGTAAGGTATACTTCATAAATTTATCCGATTTATTGTGGTTGAAAGTTGAAATACAACTTTTGTTGTTGTTAATGTGTGGATTAAATTGAAATATAACTTTTACGGTTGTTAGTGGTTGAAAGTTGAAATATAACTTGTAACTCTGGAACAAATTGGTGCATTATGTTTTATTTAACTTCATGGCAATAGTTTTGTGAATTAGGTATATTGTGTATGCAGTTTCTCTTATATGAAATTAATAGAAATAGTTGTTGTTTTTATTTCATAAATATAAGAATTTTTTTCGTAGCTATTATGCATAATTTCACAATTAAGATGTTGCGGTTTACATTCTCCTTATGTAGTGGTATCGGAGAAGTTTGTATGTACCTCGACTAATCAATCGAGTGCGTGCTACCACTCTTTTTCTCTCCACCAAGGCTTAGGTATATGGGACTACCACTTCGTGCC
Organism: Capsicum annuum; assembly: GCF_002878395.1. Classification (NCBI taxonomy): domain Eukaryota; kingdom Viridiplantae; phylum Streptophyta; class Magnoliopsida; order Solanales; family Solanaceae; genus Capsicum; species Capsicum annuum. Next base: position 34,953 of record NW_025887115.1, read on the forward strand.
TAATGCTATTTGTGTTGTACTTGTGCTACTGTCTGTCTCATAGGAGAAGATTTAAATGAGCTTTAAAATGGTCAATTTTATAGTATTTGCATGAGTGATTGTGATTGCACTTTTGGATTATGAGCTCACTCGAGTTGGTAGTGTCGAATTATGTTTCTAGGATTTGCATTCTTGATTATTAATTAAGTTTTTATAGATTTCCTCTATTATATTATGGATTATATTAACTTGTAGTTTAACAAACTATTGTTTATAGCTTTAATGACTATTCTCAGTAGTTTTTATTGATAGTCATATGGTTTATTTTGTTTGTTCTTGCATAGTTCTCTACATACCTTTGCTTATTTTTCTGTGCCTATTTGGATAGCTGTGTCATACTGATTTTGCTCTTCTATTTTGTTAAATTTCACTTTCTTTATCATTAGAAATTATTCTTTACAAAATGCTTTATAAGTGTTTTACAATCTTTCTTTTCCGGTGTACATGTTTGTTTGACTACCATCAATCTTGGAATATGTTGCATACCTTCAGTATTCTGACCCCCTCGCTCTCTATTGAAGTTGACATCAGTAGCTCTTTAATGTGTTTTAGAGTTGGTTTCTTTATTTTTCCTATTTTGCATTGATAAGGTAGAATTTTTTTATTAATTTATTAATGTTCTTGGAGATGCGAATCAGATGGACATCACTTATGTTAGCCTTCGATTTCTATTATAGTTTTAAGAACTTCTAATTGTTGTTAACTCGTATTTGTTGCTTACTTTAATTTCCTTTTGCATTTGGTAACTATTAGCTTTAACAACTTGTAAATGTTGCTAACTTATGTTGTTTGTATGTTCTATGACGCCTTTTGTTAATATGTTCTATGAAAACTTATGTATGCCCTATATTTTTTTTTCAGGAGAAAAATATAATATAATCACTGGTTATCAAAATGTTTCAAAAGTTTTTATTTGGGCATTTTCTAAATATGCTATATTTGAAAGTTCAACCGCAGCTTCTTCATAGTTTATTACTTACAGAAATTGATAATGATAGGGATGATTTATTCATCTTCAATATCAATGATAAGAAACTACATTTTGGAAAGAGAGAATTTTGTGTTGTCAGTGATTTGAAATTCTCTAAGAAATCTGACTTTTTTTTAATCCAAAAGGGAAAAATAAATTAATGGATAGATATTATCCGGATATGGATAAGGTCATGAGTTCTGATTTTTATGATGATTTTGTTAAAAAGAATATTGCTTTTCGAGATGAAGATTAGTACAATATTGAAATATTATACTTCACAAGTCGATTTCTTCAATCTGAGTTACCAAGAAAGTTCATTAAGAAGTTTGACTTTCACTTGGTAGAATCAGGTCACTATTTAAAGTATAATTGGGGAGGTGGGTGTTTTCAAGTCTTGAAAAAAGAATGTAATCATAAGATAAATACAAATCCATCCTCTTTTAATTTTTGAGAATTTCGTCTTGCACTTCAAATCTGGTTCTATGAGTGTTGTTTGGACCCTGATAACTCTGTTGCTAATCGTTTTGGATCCCAAACTCCCCAAATTACAAATTGGGAGTCATCTGAACAACTCATTTTTATGACTATATTTAGAGTATAATGTTCAATCGTTACAACAATGAGGTAATGGTCATATTCTAACAGTATTTTTTTGATTAATTATTTCTTGCAGCATGAATTTTGCTTCATAATTTATAAGTATATTATTGGTCTGCAGTAGCTTATTTTAGGCATACCAGAGTTTAATTTTAAATCAAACTTTTGGTTTAAACTTCAGTATGAGTTTAGAGACATTGTGTTTACCGAGGAAGAGAAAGTGAAATTCAATCTTGGAGCTATTCATCAGGACAAATTGGGTCATGACCATCATAATAATTCAGCCCATTCTAACCCACGCATAATTGAAAATGCATTCATGTAACGCCCCAGATTCTGAACTCCAAACGCTACACGGTGCTCATAATCTCAAAGGATCACAAGCTAACTCATGACTGATATTTGTAACTGAGCACTGAATAACATACTATAAAATATGAAAATCTGGCAAAAAACTTGCCATAAGGTTCAAAATGGAAATACAACTGTATAAGGTATAACAATACCAAAACCAAAATATTTATCTGAAAATACTGTAGTCTGAAAAGTCTCTAAATTGTCTGAATAAGGAGTTGATGAGATAATCCCCCAACTAAGTCCATCTACTGAAATACTAAATCTAATGCAATAATGAAATAAAGAACGTCCTCGACTGATGAGGAGTCACTGCTAAGGATGCTCGGGATCCCGTGCGTCTGAACATATGGTATAAAAAACAACATAACAAAAGAGAAAAGTATGTGTCAGTACGTGGGAATGTATTGGTACGCTAGATGAGGTAAGGCTGAATGCAAGGTTTTATATGTATGAACTATAACTAAGTAACTTGAACATGACTGAGTGAGAATACATGCATGAGTGCATAAACTGTAACTGAAGTCGTGATGACACTGACTACTGTCTAACTATTATCTGAGTTTACTAACACTGTAATACTGATAACTGGGTCTACTAGTACTGGATTATTGATGATTGTTTTGGGGTCGATCCTATCTAACGGGTGACCCCTGAGATCAGGCCTATCTAGTGGGTGATCCCTGAATTTGCTGATACTAATATTGATTGACTATATCTAATAGTCCTGAATCTGTAGAACTATCTAAGTTCTTTACTGAGCTGAGAAACTGTATCTGACAATTCTGATTTCTATAATACTGACTGATTTCTATTTTGAAGACTGAGACTAAAATTGAGATTGTAGGAAGTGATCATCTAACCGACATGCCCCGAATCTAAACTAGTAGGGTCCAACCTGTAACCCCAGCTGGAAGGGTGTCAGTACCATGCCACGGGTAAAGACACTACTGTGGTCAAGCCTATCTGACGGGTGACCTTGAATAGAAAGTCAAGCCTAATCTGATCGGTGACCCCTGGGAGGTATCCAAGCCTTAATCTGACGAGTGACTCCTCATGTTGCACTGGCTACACAGTTCTGGAGTAAAAGGACCGCTACTAACGACTTAGCTTCACTGATTGGGAAGCCGTCATCCCTACTTTCGCTCGGTGCTAAATCCTACTCCCAACTGAATAGACACTGAACTAATTCTTAGACTGTACTAGACTGGGATGAATCTGTTACTAATCATGTTTCCTGACTGATCTAACTGAGCTCATTGGGTTCCATTGACTGATGGAATACTACTGAGTTATGTTAACTGACTAAATGTTACTGAGTTTCAAACCGATTACGAAAATTGGATTGGATTGGTACTGAGATTTTTGAGTTTTCCTAAGTTCTATAACTGGAAGAGTTCTACTGATCATGGCATGACTGAGATTATCTTAAAACTGACACTGGCATTAGATAACCAGCTAAATTTTTAGGTATTAAATACCCGCAGGACTCGATAGCATGTATAATATAAAGCATGACAATTTTTGAATAACATGACAATAGTCTATCATTAACAATACAATCAATGAGGCATTTCTTCTAACACTTGAAAGTCATAAACTTGTACATGAATCGGAATGCATATTAGTATGTCATGATTCATTCACTAAGGCCTTTCATCAAACACTTAGCATGCATTAACTTGTACATAAACGGGGATCTCATGTTGACATGCTATAATGGCACTACTTCATTCACATAGGCATTTTATCAAACATATGGAGAACATGCTTTGGTTATTTAATAATTACTATATCTAAGTATCATGACTACATCAATAAATTTGCAACTTGAAGGGTTTATTATGAACATCATGCAAATCATCACATACTAGGATCAAATCTTGGAACTAGTAATCTAAAACATGAGTCAACACCCAACAATAACATAAACATGAACTTCAATTCAGGTAAATCATGAAAAACTCATAGATACAAAATCTTGTACTTTGAAAAGAGAATCTTGGGCTTCATGGGTGGAAGGGACCCATGAATAAACATCTAGCATACCTTAATTCGTGAGTTTCTTGGAGTTCTTGGAGAGATTCTTGAGATTGACCTTGATGCTAATTTGAGAGAGTGTGCTTTTGTTCTAGAGGAATAGTGAACATAATAGGCAATTTTGGCTATTAAGGGTATAAATCCCGTATTTAGGTTGATTAGGGACTTTAGGAAATTACCAAATGGTCTCTGAAATTAAATTACAGAACCTGAACAAAATTTTGATTTTACATGTTGGTGCGACGCGATGATATAGCATCAGCTCACTGGAAATTGGATGACTGGGAAACTGGTTGGTAGCATGACGTGGTGGTATCGCATTGCTATCTTGGATGCGAACTAGAAGGGCACCACAACCCGGTGATCGCGTTGGTACACTGGAAATTGAAAATTCTGAAATTCAGTGTTACGCCCCAAAATCGGGTCCCGAGACATCACACAGTGCTAAAGATTACAAGTGACCCCAAGCTAACCCTTTTACTGGCATAACTCCTAAGCAACTGAACAAAAACTATAAATCTATACAAATTCACGGAAAATAACTCTTTTCTGAATATGATAAATACAAAACTAAATTTATAAGATTACAACTCTACTTTTACAACCAAAACTGAAACGGAATACATCAACTTCTACTGACTGTCTATGAAGCCTCTACTAGTACTACTGTAGGTAGCCGGGTCATGACTCCCGACTAACCCAACTCAATTGGTCTTAGCTCAACTTTGTTCTAGGTCATTGCTATGAACATTTTTCACCTCTAAACTACTCCATAGACTAGGATAATGATCATGCAACTTGTATTCACGTGAGAATCACTTGTATTAGAGCTTAGACGCGCAGGAACGACGGTTAGAATTCTAGCATGAAAATATGGGGTACTATATTATCTCCCCCTTGGGAACATTCATCCTCGAATGTGGATAATTAACCTGAAACACGGAGAAATATTAGTCTTCAAGCTATCATATGTAACTGATAGAACTGAATCACTGGATCTTAAGAATAATGAGCTACTGAACTGGTCTGCAAGTGCATAAATCCTTAAGAAAAATAACTATATGGCTAAGATAGAAACGAGAGTGTCAACTTATGAGTAACCATTACTTTGTACTGGATCTGATCTCATAAGAAAGTATGAGAGGTTTATGACATGAAAACTCAGGGTATTACAACATCCCTCTCTTGGGATCGTTCATCCCCAAATGATAATAATTCGAATAAAATACTAGGAAGAGACTGTGATACTACACAGGATACTTACGAACTGAATCGTGACTTAATATCTGAAACTGAAACTGATGCATGAAATGAGCTGAATTCATAGTTTAATTGGACACAAACACATTGCCTCTTGGAATGTACATACGTATAAGACTGCGGATAGTAAGACTAGCTGGAAAATTAAGAATCTATAGGATCTTATCTCCTTGTTTGCTAAACTAGATTGCAGGCTATATGGACTGGATCATACTGACTACCCATACTCTAATGGAGTATTTCTTTAGCACTTTTCTACGAAATTCTATTGACATTAGGGAGCAAAGAATTTTGGGCATGCTCTGAACAAGACATTTGACTAAGGAATTACAACATTGATATAACTCTATAGCATGGAATATAATTATATAACTTATAAACTAGGAAAGGATTGCTAGCCCATAGACAACACAACTTCTTACTTTCAAGCTTAGCATCACTTCTTAAATGCTCTCTCAACTATACTATTCCTCTCAAATACCATACTTATTTGATTCAACTTATAATTGTCATACTGGCACTGCGAAATCTTTCTACTAAGGTCTAAACTAAACTAAGTTCTCTCACCATGATCAAGCCTAACACTAAATCACAAGATACAATATGCCAAACCACAATACTAGTCTAAACCACAAGGTTCAATATTCTATATCTTCTTAGAGCTTACACCCTAAGCATAACATGCCTTACCACTTCAACGACTAATTTAAAACTCTTGATATCGATTCACTAGTGCATATTGCATACATCATCTTACACCCAACATGACATTCAAGCCTATCATTAAAACCACATATAACTTTAAGGCAAATATCCCTAAAGGCATACTCCACATATTCTCGAGATTAAGCCATAGTTTCATCATTCTATTATCTACACATAAATGCTAAACTCACAAGAATAAACTAATTTCGAACTTACCGACATCATTCTTGAACAACCCATCCATAAGCCATCCTTAATTCCTAGCTTCAATAATCATCATCAAAGACTTACACTCTCATTTGCAACCATATCTACATCTCTAATCACACAATCATAGCCTACCAAGATCATACTTCTATACTTATATTTTTCCCAAACCATGAGAATAAAATCATACTAAAAAGACTCAACATCTTCAATCATAACTCCTTAACTTAGCTATCAAGAAAAACATAAATTATCTAACTAGCCTTTCTCCACCTAGCAACTCAACGTTACTACTAACCACACAATATGAAATAATCCTAAAAAAAATAATACAGCCCCATAGCTCCTTGGGCACACCTCTACATCATACTTAATTAGGAACACATGATCTTACACTCTTACATACACTATTCAGGCCTACTAGATCACCTCCATATAACTAGCATCAACAACCAAACCATCAATTGTTCAAACTTAATGTCTAGGCTAAACATGATTTACAACCCAATCTCACACACAATTTTCACTTTAAAACTATAGAACATAACATTAACAAATATTAGTACACAATGAAAATCGATCATAATCATATGGCATATCTTATTTATAATCAGTTAACACATCCTCCTTTTTCACATCATTACTATTTACCCATCTTCACACCTAAATTACTTTCATAGCTTTATAAATTTCAACTAAACTTCCTCTTGCAATCTCAGAAAAGCCTAAATTAACAATACTCAACCACCAAGTACTTCCATCAAAACCTATACTTTCCTAGCACAACAAATACCATAAATAACTCTTTTCATACTTCAAGCAAACAAAAATCCACCTTAACTAATAATATCCTTCTCTAACTTCACTAAACTAACAAACAAGGGTATATCACTTCACTACTAATTCAATCATAAGCAAAAATTCATCTATACATATTTAATAAATCGCCCTTACCACCATTCTTTCCACTACACTTCTAAACCCACAAGTTCAACTAACACAAGACTTTCAACTAAACGTTACTACTTCTGTCACTACACAGAAACCCACACTTTCAACTAGCACCAGAACAACAAGATAAACAACAAGTTGCTAGTGAATCGAAATAGGCCTCACATGGCTTTACTAGACTTTGGTTTTGTGTTTTGATTAAGAAAATTATATGAATAACAAAGCAGCTATGCTAGTAAATCGAGACAGGCCTCACACGGAATCACTAGACTTTGCTTTTTCACAAACATAATGATAAAAAGATTACATAATACAAGAGATAAAAACTTGACACATAATATTCAACGATCTAAGAATACACCTTACTCTGTCTTAATTAAATAACTCATAAGAACGAGGACATAACTTAAATTTAAAGGACTTATAACACACTAGAAGGCTCCTCTCAAGCCACTTTATGAAACTTCTGAAACTTCTGCCAGTAAATATAAGAGCATTATCTAGTGAGAAAATTGAAACTTGCCAAACATGTTACCTCAATAACAGTACATAGATAGAGAAGTATAGATTATCATTATAGATTTTGAGGAGAAATTTGAAAGAACATCTGACTTAGGCTTTGTGCATGATTTCTACAGGCTTGATAAAGCACTTCAGTTTTCAGAACTCAAAAGTACTGACAGGATACTTTCTAGCTCTCTTATAGTCCTATAACTATCTATGGAGAATGAAGCTCAACTATTTTTGATACCTTAGAAATAAGGCAGAGATAGCCTAGTTAGATGAGAATCTGTATAAGTTTCTTGGAGAACTTTTCTATAGCACGATTTAAGACTTGAAATAATGAAGACATTTCCTAAATGCCCTGTAGACTCTCGAAGAAAAGTACAGACGTCTCCGTACCATTCTGCAAGACTTTAGTAGACATGACTTCATAGACACCCTAGGACACTTGAACTCTGTGCTCTGATACCAAGTTTGTCATGCCTCGAAATTGGGTCCCGAGACATCACACAGTGCTTAGGATCACAAGTGACCCCAAGCTAACCCTTCTACTGGTAAACTCATAAGCAACTGAACAAAAAGTATAAATCTATACAAATCTGTGAAAAATAACTCTTTTCTAAATATGGTAGATACAAAACTAAATTTACAAGATTACAACTCTACTTTTACAACCAAAACTGAAATGAAATACATCAACTTCTACTGAATGTCTATGAAGCCTGTACTAGTACTGACTATAGGTAGCCGGGTCATGACTCCTGACTAACCCAACTAATATGACTGAATAAAGAAAATACAACACTTCTTGATCTGTATAACTAACTCAAGCCCTTGAATCAAAAGGACTCATCACCTGCTGACTGGATGTCGCGAACTGACTGGATCTGAAGATGTACACTACACCTTGTACCTACATTCTGAGAAAAGTAGCCCACATATGAATATATGGGTTAGTACCATGGAAACGTACTGAGCATATGGGGGTGGAATGCATATATAAAATAATATCTTAATATCATCACAGTTTATAAAATTATGCATGCTGATATAAATGACTCACTTAGCTCGAATTAAAATCATCATAATCATAAGAGAGTAAAATATATCGGGTGAAACATGAGTCAACATAATAAATCTAAATTCACTTCCATCTCTATTCCAAATCATTAAAGGAATCAAATCTCATAACAATTCTCTTTGGAATATATGTTCATTAAATCTTTCAAAAACAATGACTTTCTCAAACTCAGTCTTTCAAACAAATATGTTTTAATCTCAGATAGAAGAATAAAACTTTTCATATTAGATAGGAGAATACACACACACATTGGGAGTCTTTCATAACCGACATAAACCATGTGAGCTACATGGAGTTCAACGTCCAACCCACGTTGGGGAGAGCTATCATATCCTTGTCATTGGAGTAGGACCTTAATCTTTTATTCACTAGTGATCACTATATATAAATCAGCCTCAGGCTCATAACCTACGGAGGCACGTAGTTTTAGGGAAGTATCAATCCTGCTATACCTCCCGCTTAGAGCTAAAGACTACTCCCAGACTTAGATCAGATCTTTTCAAAAGAAAATTCACTAATAAATATGTCAATAATTCACAACGGGAGCCATCGTGCTACCCCTTTAATAATAAGTCAATAAAAGTGGATTTCTTTTCTCATCTTTATTTCAAAAATAATCCTTTTTAAGATCAAAAGGTCAAAGCTTTTTTATCATCACAAATTATTTAAACTCAAGGTGTTTATAACACATGATTTTCTCAAAATAATAATCTCAAATAAGGTTCCAAAAACCCATACATCAATATCACCATAAAACCTTCCAAAGTTTCATACTTTATGACATAAGCATAAAAATAATCACTTAAAACTTAAAATTTCAGCTTTATAATCATACATCTTGGTAAAGAAAATTAGCTTTGGGATTCAAATCTCATTGTGTTATAGCACATAATTTCTCAAAGTACAATCTCAATTAGGACTCAAGGTCCATTTCATTTTGCTCGTTGGGTTCAACCTTCCACAAAAGCATTAATAAAACCCTTGGTCTCATACATCAAAATCATATTAAATTTTCTCAAGATTCATGCTTTTCATCATAAATATATATATAACCAACTTTAAAATCTGGAAAATTTAGTTTTATGTACAAAAATGTCATCATTCTCATTCAATTCAACTTTCAAATCATAGAAAGTATCATAATCTCATGTAAAATCATATAGGGCATAAATTCATATTTCAAATTCATATCAAAACATGTAAAATCATGTATATTCATAAGAGAAAAATCAATTTGGGCACAAGAACGAAAGGGTGTTCTGGTTGAAAAACCCCACATACTTTAAACTTGAAGACTTGAATGAACTCTTGACCTTGGGACTCTATTCATGAAAATAATGAGTGTTTCTTGTAGCCCTCAGAATGGGAATCCGAATCTCGAAGAATTATTGAAAACTCATGGTTGAATCTTGAGATATTTGAATTTTTAGGTTGAAACCCTAATGAATGTTCTTGGTGATTTTGAGAGAAAGTAAACTTATTTTGGTGTTATGGAAGTTTAATCCCGTGTTATAGACATATATAGGGTGTTTTTAGCACTTGGAAGTGGGGTATGTGACGCACAATCCATAGCAGACCTTAAGGTGTGTGTCACACACCTTATGGCAGACATTTAAGTATGCCTCGCATGCCCAATCACACACATTTTATTGGGCGGCACATTGCTATCGCACATCCTTACTGCCTCTCATAAAAATGGGCATAACTCTGCTCTCGGGTATCAAATTTTTATGAAATTGGTACCGTTGGAAAGATAATTAAATTATCTACAATTTCATAGGTATTTTGATTAAAAAAATTCCATGTATATTAAGATATATACACTTGTGAAGTTGACCCTTGTAGAATCAAATGTCAAACTTTGGATTAATCAATTGGTCTTAGCTCAACTTTGTTCTAGGTCATTGATATGAATATTTTTCTCCTCTAAACTACTCCGTAGACTAGGATAATGATCATGCAACTTTTATTCACGTGAGAATCACTTGTATTAGAGCTTAGACGCGCAGGAACGATGATTAGAATTCTAGCACAAAAATACGGGGTATATTACATTTAACCTTGGCACGACGTGCCGATATTGTGGAAGCTTACTGGTTTTTTTTATAAATTCCATTTTAGCTGGCTCCGTAATATGCTAAAGTACCAGGTGATACACTGTCTCACTAAAATGACTAACTCTTCGTCCAAGTGTCAAATTTTGGTGAATTTGGTATCGATGGAAAGCTTTTAATTTTCCACACAATGAAAAGTCAAATCTTGAAAATTTCACATGTATAAAATTGGATTCATCTTTAAGGCAAGTCTTTGACATTCTAGGGATGAATTTAAGCTAGGTAAAAATACGGGGTATTACAATTCCTTATCTTAAAGAATGAAATAGCTACCGTATGTTTCTAATATAAATTAATCTTCTAGAACATATTCATTATCTTATATAAAAATATTTAATAAACATTTGGTCGATATTTTTGTATGTGTATGTGCAGGTCCGTCGTGATATGTCGTTATTTCAGGAGAAGGTTTGTTTTGAAATATTTGTAAAACGTTATAATGCAATCATCTTTTCAGTATAACATATTTATGTATTCATTTCATAGAGTTATATTTTCAGTCGCTCTATTAACTAAGTACTTTACATTTTTGTATGTACAGATTTTCAAAGAAATCATAGAATATCAGAAGAATGTGTGCTTAATCTATAGTTTTATAATTATGTTATTAATCTGATCGGGTTTTTGATATATATTTTCATTTTATTTTTATTTTTTTCAGTTTGATATTCAATTCAATGGGATGAGGAAATTTGTTACTGAATCTGTGAAGTTGATATTGAATGAATTAAGATCGGTTAAACAACAGTTGTCTGAATTTATTAAAAAAGAAGTTTAGTGTTCAATGCATTGACCTATTATATAATGTTGTTCTCATTTGTTTATAATTTTCTTTGTTTATTTATGATTTATAATCTTATCATATTTTACTTATTATGATTACTGAAAATATAATATATATATAGTTGTTTTGATTTGTTATAATTTTTTCTCATTATTAACAATTATTAAAACACTATATCTATCCTAAGAATGTGAACGTTGGATTACAAACACCAAGTACAAGTAAAAAGCAAGATGAAGTCCTTATTGATTCAATCATTGAAAAATATTCATTTGGTGATGATGTTTCTGTCCGATTGGATGGTAATATTTTGATGCTTTCATATTAAATTTTATTTCTATAATAACAAGATTGTACATTATTGAAATTCCCTTCGCGAGTTCTTATGTTTCATTCACAAATTGTAACATTCAAGTTGAGAATAATCCTATCAATGATCAGTCACCATTTGATTAAATACCCTTCTTTACTGAGTCTCAATTAGTTTCTCTCGAACCAATATTAAGAGTATTTAAAACACCAAAAATAAAGCATATATCACTTCGCCTCTTATGTACGACAAATCGCCAGTAGGGATGTATAAACAATCTGAAACAAACTCCCAAAGATGTCTATTGTACTTCAAGAGCAAGCATCCATTTGAGGAATATATTGGGTTTGAGAATCCAAAATTGTTGATCCAGCAGTTCACTGATTGGCTTTATCTAAATTTGAAGTCAAGATGCAATAGGTGTTATTTTTTTTATATCAAATTACTTTTAATTATGGTTCAATCAAAAAACTATATATTACGTTTCAAAAATGTAAGTAGGAGTGCTACAAAAACTGCTTTACTGAACAAGATAATTACTGAATTTGTATTGGATGACATAAAAATTGAAGAAAAAAATTAGTTCCACTCCTTTATTCATACTGGAGGACCATGGAATGATAAGGTATGCTTTCTGTACTTTCTTTAGTTTTGAATTATTTCTTGATGTATTTGTGTGTGTCATTAGATAGTAATTATTATATTTTTTCAATACTGTTTTCATCGTGACGTTTTCTTCAACAACTTAGCTTCTGACTATTAAGATGCTAGAATAATACAAGTCTTTTGCACTCTCTGTAAATGCTACTTCTATTCTGGTTTCGACTGCATGAGCTTTGTTGCTTCCTCTATTTTTCCATCTAGAGTATTACTTTTAGTGCATTTTGCTTCCTCTAATTGAATTAGTTTTCCAACGGTACCAATTTCACCCAAATCCGGTATCGGAGAAAAAAGTTATGCCTATTTTACTCCAGCATGTCAGCCTGGAAACTGTGTGACGACATTTTGTGACGACTTGTCACAAGTCAAACGACTTGTCACAAGTCAGACGACTTGTCACAAGTCAGACGACTTGTCACAAAATGTCATCACCTTAACCAAAACTTCACAAATTCTAACATTTTGTGACATTATTTTGTGACAACTTGTCACAAGTCTGACGGCTTGTCAAAAAATATCGTAAACCTTAAGCTGAAAGTCATAAATTCCACCCTTTTGTGACACATTTTTTGATGACTTGTCACAAGTCTGACAACTTGTCATAAATGTCGTCAACTATTTTTTCAGCAATTAAAGGGTGTTTTTGCAAGGGTATTTTGGTCTTTTTTTATCTTTTGGAGGCCCCTATATATATTAGAATCTCCATCCGAACCCTAATTTCTTCATTTTCTCTTCTAATTCTCTTAAGAAATTATATCTAGGGTTTCATTCGACAACATTAATTTTCCAAAAATCATCCATAAATCTTCAATATTTTTCAAGAACCAAGTTCCTCATAGTGTGGGCTTCAAAAATCATTTATTACAAGTACGGATAGAGTCTCAAGCACTAGAATTCATCCAATTACAAAGATTAAGGTATGTGGGGTTTTGAACAAGAGCAATCCTTTCGTTCTTATGCCTAAAGCTTTGATTTCTATAATGCATTTATATGATTTTCCAAGTGGGTTTATACCCAAATTACTTCATCATGAGACTATGAGAATTATTATACATAATTATTTTAATATTCTCCAATTATGACTTGATATTTAATATTGTGAATTTCATATTTCTACCATGAATTGATATTTCAAGTGATTTCAAGATATGTGTCAAGCTTTAATCTTCCTTATGACAAATTGGATTATTGAGTATATTGATTCATGAGATTGAGTTGTTACAATGAGTCTTGATATTTCCTCAAAGTTATTGATGTTGCCATGATTTAATGAATTGATACATTTTGATATTGAGAAAGATTGATTTGATTTGAGTCTTGAATCCACAAATTGATTATGATTTAATAAATGAGAAAGAGATTTTATTTGATCTTTATGATAGACCCTTGTGATATTTGTGGTGGATTTCCTAACGCGTTCTGAGCTTGTGTTTGGGAGTAGTATTTATCACCGAGTGTGAAATGTGGTATTTCCCCCGAAACTACATTCCAGCATAGGATTGGTATTGTATTCGTGGGCCAGAGGTCGGGTATGAGATTGCGATCACTAAATTGAGGTTGTACTCCCTGGCAAGAGTACGGCGCTCCCACCAATGTAGGGTTCTCTCCTTAGGAGGGAAAAATGTTGGACTCCATGTAGCTCATATGGTTTATGTCGGTTATAAGAACCTCCCATGTCCAAAAGAGTTGAGTTTCTTGAATTACCGAGTCACTCCGAGTCTTGAGGTGAAGAGTTGAGTTGTTTATTATGATTTATGAGGTTTTTATCATATGATTTACTTACTATAAGATCATGAAAAGTATGTTTCAATCTAACTCAAGACAAGTGAGCCATCATTGTACATATGCATATTTTCATAAAATTGATGATGATATTTACATTGTTGCATGCACCCCCACATACTCAGTACATTCCAAAGTGCTGACCCACATATTTTCCTATGGGATACATTTTCTCGTAATGTAGGTTCAAGTACTCAGCGGAAGCCACATTAGCAATAGTTGGGTGACTCACTATATTTCCTCAGTGGTGAGCCCTCATGGTTCGAGGATCGTGTCTATATTTGTATGATATCATTTTGTTGTTATGGCTTTCAGTACCGTTGTTTTAGTTGGGGGTTTGTCCCAAAGGCTCCTTGATTTTGATGTATAGAGGCTTTGTAAGACTAGAGAGATGGTATGTACAGACATTCAATATATATTTTGGTTGTATAGTTTAGTATTCTCTAGTATCTCTCTTGAACCTGATGTGATATATCTCTTTATTATGCATAACTATTGTTGAATTGAGTTCCTTGAGGTTGTGTCTAGATCCGAGGGCTAGATTGGGGCTACGTGTAGCCCTAAGCACCATGTGACGTCTCGGGATGGAAATTTTAGGGCGTTATAAAGCTTGGTATTAGAGCCTAAAGTTTAAGGAGTCCTAGGTCCTAGGGAGTCTGACAAGTTGTGTTACGTAGAGTCTTGATCATCGGTGTGTAGAACACCGCATCTATGAGCAAGAGGCTACGAGATGTTTTATGAAAAGTCACTTCTTTCTTTCTAAAGTTTATCATTCCTATAACTATCTATTTATCTGTAATTAACTCGTGCTCTCTTATAACAGAAAATGCCTCCCCATCGAGCTCATAGAAATAACGAGCAACCTCAACCCGTTGATCCCTTGAATGAGCACGTGTCTTATGCAGAATTCTGGGTAGCTTTTCAGGCGCTAGCTCAGGCAGTTACATCCAATGCTTAAGCTAAGGCCCAGGCTACTATTTTGCCTCTGTAAAAGAATAATTCTACCGTAGCTCAAGTTCGTGACTTTATGCGGATGAATCCACCTGATTCTATGGGTCGAAGGTAGGTGAAGAACCACAGATGTACTTGAATGAAGTGAGAAAGATCACGTACATTATGCACTTGACTGAGGAGAAGAGTATTAAATTGGCTTCTTATCAAATGAAAAATGTTGCATATGATTGGGTGAAGATATGGAGGGAGAGTAAAGGGGAGGATACCGCTCCCATAACTTGGCAGTTATTCCAGAAAGTATTCTTGGACAATTTCTTTCCACTTGAGAAAAGGGAAGCAAAGATAGAGAAATTCATAAATTTGAGACAGGGCTCCATGATTGTTAAGGAGTATTGTCTTAGATTCAATCAGTTATCCAAATATGCTCCTAATATGATGGCTTACTCCAGGACCATCATGAGTAAGTTCGTGACCAGGGTGTCGAGTTACATTGTAAAAGAGTGTAGATTTTCTATGCTTAATAGGGATATGGACCTTTCTCGGTTGATGATACATGCCCAATAGATTGAAGCTGATAAGGTGAAAGAGAGGGAGAGAGTAAGAGGGAATAAAAGAGCTAGATCAGAGCAACAGGGATTCGGTCAGTCCAGATTCTATAGAGGGAACCGCCCTCAATTCCAGAGACGTCCATTTATGGCCGCGCCTTCCTCAGTTAGTGCTCTCACACCTAGAAGTAGGCAGGAGTAGAGGAACATACCTATCCCATCTAAGTCTCAGAAAAGTGTAAGTAATAGGCCTCATTCTCCTTTATGTGCCAAGTGTGGTAGAGATTATTTTGGTGAGTGTTTTATTGATTAGAGAGGTTTCTATGGTTGTGGGAAGTTGGTACACTAACTTAGAGATTGTCTGTATGCTAGATAGGGGAGTCGAGATGATCATCTAGTACTACTGGCGGTTTGTGCCAGAATCACTTCTATGCTATACCACCTCGCCAGGAATAGGAGGACTCTCCAGATATTATCACTGGTATACTCCGTGTCTTTCATTTCGATGTGTATGTATTGATAGACCCCGATACGAGTTTCTCTTATGTGACACCTCTAGTTGCTGTAAATTTTGAGATGGACCCTGAACAGATTCCTGAGCCTATTTTGGTTTCTACCCTAGTAGGAGAATCTGTTATTGCTAAGCGAGTGTATAAGAAGTATCTAGTCATTGTCCTTCATCGGGTCATATGTGCTGATTTGATTGAGCTAGATATGGTTAATTTTGACGTTATTCTAGGTATAGATTGGTTTCACTCATGCTATGCATCTATAGATTGTCATACCCGAGTGGTCAAGTTTTAGTTTCCTGATGAGCCTATTTTTGAGTGGTCCGTGAGTTCTGTAACTCTGAAGAGCCATTTCATATCCTACCTAAAAGCTAGGAAGTTGATTTTCATGGGTTGCATCTATCACCTAGATTGAGTTAAAGACCTCAAGTTTGAGACTCCGACTATTCAGTTAGTTAGCATTGTTAATGAGTTCCTCGATGTTTTCTTAGAAGATCTCCCAGGGGTCTCACCTGATAGAGAAATAGAATTCGAAATTGACCTCCTTCCCGGCACTCAACCTATTTCTATTTTTCCATACCGTATGGCTCCTGTAGAACTTAAAGAGTTGAATTATCAACTCAAAGATTTCTTAGACAAAGGCTTTATTAGGCCTAGTGTTTCCCCATTGGGTGCACCTATTTTATTCGTGCGTAAGAAAGATGGTACATTGCGTATGTGCATTGACTACCGTCAACTCAACAAGGTAACTATCAAGAATAAGTACCTTCTTCCTAGAATTAATGATTTATGTGATCATCTATCGGGTGCAAGTTATTTCTCAAAGATAGACCTTAGATCCGGCTATCATCAATTTAAAGTGAGAGAGTATGATATTTCAAAGATAGTCTTTCGAACCCGTTATGGTCACTTTGAGTTTCTTGTCATGTCCTTTGGGTTAACCAATGCTCCAGCAGCCTTCATGGACATCATAAATTGAGTGTTCAAGCAATATCTGATATGCTTGTCATTGTATTCATAGACGATATTCTTGTGTATTACTAAAGAGAGGATAATCATACCAACCATCTTAGAATTGTTTTGTAAACTCTTAGAAATCATCAATTATTTGATAAATTTAGTAAGTATGAATTTTGGATAAGTTTAGTTGCTTTTCTAGGTCACATTATTTCCACCGAAGGCATTAGAGTCGATCCCCAAAAGACAGAAGCTATAAAAAATTGGCCTAGACCTACCTCTCCATTTGATATTAGGAGTTTCTTGGGTCTATCTGGTTACTACCATCATTTTGTTGAGGGATTATCTTCCATTGCATCTCTCATGATCCGGTTGACCTAAAATAAAGTTAAGTTCCAGTGGATAGATGCTTGTGAGAAGAGTTTTCAAGAGGTGAAGACTTAACTCACTTTAGCCACAGTGTTAGCTTTACCTGATGGTACTGATGGTTTTGTGGTATATTGTGATACTTCTAGAGTTGGTTTGGGTTGTGTGTTGATGAAAAGAGATAAAGTTATAGTTTATGCCTCTAGACAGTTGAAGTCTCATAAGAAGAATTACCCAACCCATGATCTTGAATTAGCAACTGTAGTTTTTGCTTTAAAATTTTAGAGACATTATTTGTATGGTGTTCATGTTGATGTGTTTACTGATCAAAAAAGCCTACAGTATGTGTTTACTCAGAGAGAGTTAAATCTTAGGCAAAGAAGATGGTTAGAGCTGCTAAAAGACTACGATATGAGTTTGTTGTATCACCAGAGCAAGGTTAATGTTATGACAGATGCTCTTAGCAGGTTGTCTATAGGTAGTGTAGCTCATGCAGAGAATGATAAGAAATAATTAGCTCATGATGTGCATCATTTGGCTAGGTTGGGTGTTAGATTGCTTGATTCCACTAAAGAGAGTATGTTAGTTCAGAGTAGTTCCGAGTCCTCTTTGATCTCGGGGGTAAAAGAGAAGCAAGAGAGAGATTCTAGTTTGGTTAGACTAAAGGAGTCAGTTAATGACCAAAAGGTAGAGGTTTTCTCCCAAGGGGAAGATGGTGTGTTGAGATTACAAGGTAGATTGTGTATTCCCGATATTGATGATCTAAGAAAGAGAATTATGGCTAAAGCACATGGCGCGCGATATTCTATTCATCCCAATACTACCAAGATGTACCATGATTTGAGGGAAGTCTATTGGTGGAACCGTATGAAGAACTACATAGTAGGATTTGTGGCAAAGTGTTCTACTTGTCAATAGGTTAAGGTAGAGCACTAAAGGCCCGGTGGTGTAATGCAAGAGTTTATCATTCCTACTTGGAAATTGTAAGAAGTGACTATGCATTTCATAATTGGTTTGCCTCCTTCTCGTCGTCATCGTGATTCGATTTAGGTTGTTGTAGACCGGTTGACTAAATCAACTCATTTCTCACCAGTGCATTTATGTTATACAGCTGAGGATTATGCTAGATTGTCTATTCGAGAGTTATTCAGATTGTATGGAGTTTCTTTGTCTATCATCTCAGATAGGGGTACTCAGTTTACTTCACAGTTTTGGAGAGACATTCAGAAGGGTCTTGGTAATCAAGTTCATTTGAGTTCCACTTTTCATCCCCAGACTGATGGCTATGCTGAGAGGACTATTCATACTTTGGAGGAAATGTTGAGGGCATGTGCGCTTGATTTCAAAGGTAGTTGGGATGAGCACTTTCCACTGATCGAATTTGCGTATAATAATAGTTTCCATGCTAGTATGTAGATGGATCCATTCAAAGCTTTGTATGGGAGAAGATGTAGATCGCCTATAGATTGGTTTAAAGTAGGAGAAGCAGCAATGATTGGGCCTGATGCTATATTCGAGGCTATGGAAAAATTTAAGTTTATTCGAGAAAGATTCAAAACCACTCAAAGTCATCAGAAGTCGTATGTGGATGTGAGAAGAAAAGATCTTGAGTTTAATGTTAATGATTTGGTGTACCTGAAGGTTTCACCCATAAAAGGGGTGAAGAGATTTGGGAAGAAAGAAAAGATTAGTCCCCGTTATGTTGGTCCATACAGGATTCTGAGCCTTGTTGGGAAAGTAGCATATGAAGTGGAGTTACCTGCGGAGTTATCTAGCATTCATTCGATATTCTATGTTTCTATGCTTAAGAAGTGTATTGGTGATTTTGTCATGGTTGATTCTTCTGAAAGCTTAGATATTCAGGATAGGCTTTCATTCAAGGAGATTTCGGTTAAGATTTTGGATTTTCAGATCCATAGGCTAAGGAATAAAGAAGTTCCTTTGGTTAAAGTGCTTTCGCAAAATCAATCCGTTGAGGGTGCTACTTGGGAAGCCAAAGTAGATATGCGAGACAAGCACCCTCACCTCTTTTCTATGAGTTCGGAGCGAGTAAAAGTACCATTCTTTCTTAATTCTGCCCCCTTCTTATTAAAGATTCAGCTAGATGTCTACTTCCATCACGAATTCATGCATTTTGTATAGTATCCGAAGGTATAGAGTGAAGTAAGTCCTTTGAGTGAGTCATTCCAGCTATACATCCTCATTTTTTTCTTGTTCTTGCCCTATCTGGCAACATTTGGGGATGAATGTTTCCAAGGAAGAGATATTGTAATACCCTGAGAACTCTAACCAATAGTGCCACCATGACTCAAGCTCATGAGAAGTAAATTATAGTGCTTTGTTTGTTTTCTGATCAAGGGTGATTTGTATTAAGGCCTTAAATATGTCCTAGCGATTAGGTGAATCAAAACATCCCTTACCGATTGAATTCTTGAGAAAGATTCTGGCATAGTCAACTTTAAATGATATTATCTCTTGTTACACTAATAAATTTAGAGCTCATGACCCACCAATAGATAGATAATTGGATTAGCTTTCAAATGGTACCAATTTCACCCAAATCCGGTGTCGGAGCATAAAGTTATGCCTATTTTACTCTAGCATGTCAGCCTGGAAACTGTGTGACAACATTTTATGACGACTTATCACAAGTCTGACGGCTTGTCACAAAATGTCATCATTTTAAGTAGAAAGTCACAAATTCTAACATTTTGTGACGACATTTTGTGATGACTTGTCACAATTCTGATGGCTTATCACAAAATGTCGTCAACCTTAAGCTGAAAGTCATAAATTTCACCTTTTTGTGATGATATTTTGTGATGAATTGTCAAAAGTCTGACGATTTGTCACAAATGTCGTCAGCTATTTTTTTTCAACAATTGAAGGGCATTTTTGTAAGGGTATTTTTGTCTTTTCCCATCTTTTGAAGGCCCCTTTATATATGAGAATCCCCATCTAAAACCTAATTTCTTCATTTTGTCTTCCAATTCTCTTAAGAAAATATATCTAGGGTTTCATTCAAGAACATTAATCTTCAAAAAATCATCCATAAATCTTCAATATTTCTTCAAGAACTAAGTTTCTCATAGTGTGGGCTTCGAGAATCATTTATTACAAGTTCCAATAGAGTCTCAAGCACTAGAATTCATCAAATTTCAACGATTAAGGTATGCGGGAATTTGAACAAGACCAATCCTTTCGTTCTTATGCCCAAAGCTTTGATTTCTATTATCGATTTATATGATTTTTCAAGTGGGTTTACACCAAATTACTTCATCATAGACAATGAGAATATACACTACTCAAGCTTTGTTATACATGATTATTTTACTATTCCCCAGTTATGACTTGATATTTAATATTGTGAATTTCATATTTCTACCATGAGTTGATATTTCAAGTGTTTTCAAGATATGTGTCAAGCTTTAATCTTCCTTGTGACAAATTGGATTATTGAGTATATTGATTCATGAGATTGAGTTGTTACAATGAGTCTTGGTATATCCTCAAAGTTATTGATGTTGCCATGATTTAATGAATTGATACATTTTGATATTGAGAAAGATTGATTTGATTTGAGTAGAGTTAGGAATCCACAAATTGATTATGATTTGATAAATGAGAAAGAGATTTGATTTGATCTTCATGATAGACCCTTGTGATGTTTGTGGTGGATTTTCTAACACATTTTGAGCTTGTGTCTGGGAGTAGTATTTAGCACCGAGCGAGAAATGTGGTATTTCCCCCGAATCTACGTGCCACCATAGGATTGGTATTGATATTTGTGGGCCAGAGGCCGAGTATGAAATTGTGATCACTAAATTGAGGTTGTAATCCTTGTCAAGAGTACGATGCTCCCACTAATGTGGGGTTCTCTCCTTAGGAGGGCAAAACGTTGGACTCCATGTAGCTCACATGATTTATGTCGGTTATAAGAAACTCCCATGTCCATAAGAGTTAAGTTTATTGAATTACCGAGTCACTCCGAGTCTTGAGGTGAAGAGTTGAGTTGTTTATTATGATTTATAAGGTTTTTATCATATGATTTATTTACTATGAGATCATGAAAAGTATGTTTCAATCTAACTCAAGCCAAGTGATCCATCACTATACATATGCATATTTTCATGAAATTGATGATGATATTTACATTGTTACATGCACCCCCACATACTCAGTACATTCCAAAGTGCTGACCCACATATTTTCCTATGGGCTACATTTTCTCGTAATGTAGGTTCAGGTACTCAGCCGCAGCCGTGTTAGCAATATTCGGGTGCCTCACTACGTTTCCTCGGTGGTGAGTCCTCATGGTTCGAGGACTATGTTTATATTTTTGTGATATCGTTTTGTTGTTATGGCTTTCAGTACTGTTGAGTTAGTTGGGGGTTTCTCCCAAAGGCTTCTTGATTTTGATGTATAGAGGCTTTGTCAGACTAGAGAGACGGAATGTACCGACATTCAATATATATTTTGGTTGTACAGTTTAGTATTCTCCGGTATCTCTTTTGAACCCGATGTGATATATTTCTGTATTATGCATGACTATTGTTGAATTGAGTTCCTTGAGGTAGTGTCTGACTCCGAGGGTTAGCTTGGGGATACTGTAGCCCTAAGCACCATATGATGTCTTGAGATGGAAATTTCAAGGCGTTACATAAGCGATGCATCACTTTGCTTCATCGATACACCGCGTTGCACCCCACCCATGCGATAAGCGGCGCGCCGTGGCCATATCGTGCCAACTTGCTGGTTTAAATATCCAAATAACCCTCAAACCTCTTCTGAAAAATTCAAAACTTACCCGAGACATGCTATCAACCACCCCAATCATGAATCAATTTAAAAATCAACGCTCTAAGGCCGAGAAGATCGGAATTAAAATTATCAAAGTTTAAGAGGCTGTGGAAATGACTAAGTCTTAACACTTAGTGAAATTTTCTTAGTCTTAGACTCCTTTAGCATGCAAGAGTGAGCTAAAACGAGCTAGGATTTTATGGGGTCTTACAATATCTAACCCTTGGGAATATTCTTCCTCGAATAAGACTAGTTAAGCTGAGAATTACTGAGGTACTAAGATTACATGCTTAATATGTACAACTGAAACATGATTACAGGACTGAGTCTAAACAAAGTGACTGAATGAACTAATTCGTGAATGCATGCAATGACATGAATATGATCATATGGCTGGGGCTGAGAATAGAAAAGACATAATCTAAGGGGAAATTGTTACCTTTAACTGAATTTGAGTTTTTGGAGAAAAGGTGAGGGTGTTTGGTTTGCAAATCTGTTTATGCTTTCGAAGTGGCTCATTCAACTAACTGACTCCACCAAAAAACTTTGACCAAGGGAAGTTCTTTGTTCCTTAGTGTGCAAGTCTGGTGATCTAAGATTTCAAGTGGGACTTCTTTGTAAGAAGGGATATCCTGAAAATCTAAGCTTTCTAAAGAACAACGATAGTTGGATCACCAATATACTTTTTCAACAAAGAAACGTGAACATGGGGTGCACTAATGCCAAATCTGCAGGCAACTCAAGATCGTAAGCTACTTTTTCAAAGCAGCTCAAGATCCTATAAGGGCCAACATATCGGGGACTAAGCTTCTCCTTCTTGATAAACCTCGTCACTCTCTTTATGGGAGAGATTTTCAAATAAACCAAGTCTTGAACTGTGAACTCGAGATCCCTCCTACGCACATCCATATAGGATTTCTGATGGCTTTGGGTTGTCTTAAGCCTTTCTCTGATTACCTAAACTTTCTCCAATGTATCAAATATTGAATCTGTCCCTATCAATACGGTCTCACCTACCTCAAACCAACCAATGGGGGATCTACATCTCTTCTCATACAGAGCCTCAAATGGAGCCATCTAAATACTAGAATAATAATTTTTATAGTAGGCAAACTTAATGAATGGCAAGTTATTATACCAACTGTCCTTAAAGTCAATAACACAAGCTCTCAATATGTCCTCTAGGGTCTGAATGGTCCTTTTTGCCTAACCATCCATCTGAGGGTGAAAGGCTATACTGAGACCTTGAATACCAAGACCCTTCTGAAAAGCTTTCCAAAAGTAAGGTAAATTGAGTACCTCTATCTAAAATAATGGAAAACGAGACTACATACAACCTAACCAAAACTCTAATATAGATCTTGGCATAATCCTCAGCTGAACAATGAGTATGGATTGGCAATAAATATGTTAATTTGTTCATTCTATCTATAATAACTCAAATTGAATTATGCTGACGATTTGAACGAGGCAGCCCTGTCACAAAGCCCATGTTCACCTCTTCCCACTTCCAAGTGAGGATGCTAAACTCCTGTATAGTGCCACTAGGTCTTTGGTGATCAACCTTATCCTACTGATAATTAGTACACTTGGCTACAAACTCTGCAATATCCCATTTCATACCACTCCACCAATAAATTTCCTGCAAATCATGGTACATCTTAGTGGCTCCTGGGTTAATAAAGTAGCGCGCACCATGAGTTTCTACAAGAATTCGTTGTTTAAGCCGTTGATACATGACACACACAGTCTATCCTGGAAACGCAATACACCATCTCCCTCTTGGGAGAAAACATCTACTTTTTGATCTCTAACTGACTCCTTTAACTTAACTAGACTGGGGTCCTATCTTGCTTTTCTTTCAATTCAGCAACCAAAGAAAATTCCAAACTATTCTGAACCCAAATACAACCCTCAGTTAAGTCAACCAAACGAAATCATAACCTAGCCAACCGATAAACTTACTGAACCAGCTTCTTCTTATTATTTTCAAAATGAGCCACAATACGCATAGACAATCTACTAAGGGCATCTACAACTACATTTGCCTTTCCCGAATAATACAAAACACTCATGTCATAGTCCTTCAACAATTCTACCACGTTCTTTGATGAAGATTTAAAGCTCTCTATGAAAACACATGCTGCAAACTTTTATGGTCCGTGAACACATCAACATGCACCCCATAAAAATAATGCCTCTAAATTCTTAAGGCAAACACAACAGTTGCTAACTCAAGATCATGGGTAAGATAATTCTTCTCATGGGATTTAAGCTTCCTAGATACATAGGTTATGACCTTACCTCTTTGCATCAAAACACAACCCAAACCAACTTTGGAAGCATCATAGTAAACAATAAACCCATCTGAACCATCTGGCAAGGTTAAAATTGGGGCTGAGGTGAGTCGAGTTTTCAATTCCTAAATACTCCTCTCACAAGAATCTGACCACGGATACTTGAATATATTCTGAGTCAATCTGGACATGAGAGATGCAATAGATAAAAACCCTTTAACAAACCATCAATAATAGCCATCCAAACCTAAGAAACACCTGATATCTAATGGAGAAATAGGTTTGGGCCAGTTTCTCACTGCTTTGATCTTTTGAAGGTCAACTCTAATGTCATCACCGGAAATAATATGGCCAACGAAAGCTACTAGTATTAGAAAAATTCACACTTACTGAATTTGATGAACAACCGATGGGCTCTAAGAGTCTGCAATACTATTCTGAGGTGGTCGGTATGATCATTTTCATTATGGGAATAGACAAGGATGTCATCTATGAAAGCTATGATGAACATGTCAAGTACTTATTGAACACTCTATTCATCAAGTCCATGAAAGCTGCTGGGGCATTTCTTAGACCAAAGGACATGAAGTGACTATACCGAGTTCTAAAAATTGTTTTCAAAATGTCACCTTCTCTAACTCTGAGCTGATGATAGTCGAATTTGAGGTCTATCTTAGAGAAATAACTAGCACCCTAAAGTTTATTGAACAAGTCATCAATCCTGGGGAGTGGATACTTATTCTTGATTGTGACTTTGTTCAATTAACGATAATCAATGTACATTCTAAGAAAACCATCTTTCTTACGCACGAAAAGGACTGGAGAGCCTCATGGGGAAACACTGGGCCTCTTGAATCCCTTATCTAAGATATTTTTTAACTATTCTTTTAAATATTTAAGGTCAGTGGATCCATTCTTTAGGGAAGAATAGAGATAGGCTAGGTATCTAGAAGAAGGTCTATTCTGAAATTGATTTCTCTTTCGAGTGGACCTTCGAAAAGATCTTTGAGAAACTCATTTGGAAATTCCCTCACTACTAAAACTGACTTGAGATTGGGAATCTCCGAACTAGAGTCTTTGACTCAAACAAGATGGTAAACACACCCTTTGGATATCATTTTTCTTGCTCTAAGGTATGAAATAGGCTGACCCCTAAGTGTTGAAGTACTACCCCTCTATTCAAGGACTGGTTCTTTCAAAAATTAATAATGAAAAACTTTATTTCTACAATAAACTAAAGCATAGCATGAGTGGAACCAATCCATGCCGAGAATGACATCAAAATAAGTTATCTCTAACTCCACAAGATCAACTAAGGTGACTTTCTAGGATATTCTGACCGGACAGTTCTTGTATACCTGCCTGGATACAATAGAGACACCTACTGGGGTGGACATTAAGAAGGGTTCCACTAAAGTCTTAAGACTGACACTAAAATTAATAGCTATGTAGGGAGTTACAAAAGAAAGAGAAGCTTCGAGATCTAACAAAGCATAAACATGTAAATGAAAGACCTATAACGTAACCATAACCATATTAAAAGAACTTTCCTAATCCTATCATGACTGAAGTGCATATAATCTGTTTAGGCGCTGACCACTGGTTGTGCTAGAAACGACATCTTACTGAGTCGGGAGATCAAATATAACTAGGGGGAGACTAGACTGACCCTTCTGACCACTATTTGGGCAACCCCTGACTCTGTGGCCTAGCTTTCCATACACAAAGCATACATCACTACTAGCTCTACATATATCCTGATGGTTTCTACCGCATTTCTGGAAAAGAGGATTTGTACGGCCACTGTTCACACTGCCTTGGGACTTAGAGCCTAGCGCCCTATCCGATTATTATTTATGAACCTCAGCACTGGCGCACTAGCTAAAGACGAATCTAGGGATGAAGATTTCTAATATGGTTAAGGACCGTTACCACCCTCTAACCTCGGCTGAGCAAAACTAAAGTTACCTAGTCTGGTTCTCTTAGTCTCCCTCTCTTTTCTTAAATGTTTGCTTTTTAATCTGTTGAGCATGGACCATCAACCAAGAAAAGTCCATTTTCTTAATAAGCATCACAGTCCTACACTCCTTGTCCACGCTATCAACTACCCCAAAAACAAACTTACTCATCCTAGATTTGTCATCAGACACCACATTAGGAGCATACCTAGCTAGCCAAGTAAACTTAAGAGAATACTCTTTCACACTCCCTGATTCAAGTTGATAAACTCCTACACCTTATATTCCCTTAACTCTAAGGGAAAGAATCTATCTAAAAAGGTTGTAGCAAACTCCTCCTATACAACAGGCCCTGTATCTGCGCGTCTATCTCCCTTCCACTACTTCTACCAGGTCTAAGAAACATCTAGCAACTGCTAAGCACCCAACTCTTCACTCTCACTAGAAGTCACACCCATAATGCCAGTTACCTTCTGAACTATGTCAAGGAGCTCATGTGGATCCTCATGGACTTGAACCCCCAAAACAAAGGAGGGTTTATTTGGGTGAAGTCTCGAATCCTTGATGTGGCAGTATTAGCCACTAAAATGGTTGGAATAGCAACCTACTGATTATTCTGAGATGTTACTAAGTGAGATAAAGTAGTGAATGCAGCTCTAAATTTTGGCATGAGAGACATGCTTATTCAGGGGATCTTCCTAAATAAGTAGAGGTGTAGGCTAATTTTTATTTCTCCTTCCATTATTCTTTCTGGAAGGCATGTTCTATAAATGAAAAGAAGATTCAATTAGAAAAAGTATTTAAATTGAGCTTATACTCATTCACATGACATGAATACTGAAAGAAGGGGAACTTTTTATAAAACATCTTGTAGCCTCTTGTCCATAAGTGTGGCATGCTTCATACCCATTCACAAGACTCTACTCAATGTGACTTTCAATTTTCTTAGGATACTTTAAAACCTTAGTCTCAGATACCAAGTTTGTAATGCCCTGTGAGTATACCTTAGACGATACACAGTACTTATAGTCCTGAGAGACCACAAGCTAACCCATGAGTTGGCACCTACTATGTGCATTTAATAATATACTAATAACAAATATGTGCAAAAATAACTAAATATTTCATAAGGTTTCAATACTGAAAATAATACAACAAAAATCCACAAGTTTGAAAAATAAGAAAAAATATAGAAAACTAACTGATAAAACTGACAACTAACTGATTGTCTAGAATGTTTGAAAGCCTCTAAAACTGACTGAATGAGAGTTCATAGGACAGGCCCTACCAAAATCCAACTGACTACTGAACTAAAATACTGAAATGACATAATTAGTCCTTAAAAAATGAGGACTCACCACTAATACTGTTGCTGATGTGCTGGGAGATCTAGGTGCAGTCGGGAATTTAAGCGTCCAAACCTATGATATGATACATGATGTTTGGTGAATTTATGCATTTTACCGTTGCTATTCTAGCCTTTTTAGCCTTGTTTTGAGGATGATTCATGTTCTTAATGTGGTTATAATGATATAAATATGTATCTAAGTGTCCATGTATGTGTTTACAATGTTTAATAGTGTTTCCACACAAGTTTTGATTCAAATTTATCATTTAGAAGTCAACCAAGAAAACAAGTGTGACTAGCTTGAGCTAGGTGTTTGTCTAGTCTATCGAATTGGGTTCAAACATGTTTAGTGAGTTACTAAGGTTGTTATTGTGTATTTATATATGAAAAACCTTGTTATTAATGTTCAAGGGTCAATTGGATGAAGAAAAGAGTCAAAATAATTAGTTAGAAATCAAAGTGAATGAAGCCTATGCTTAGTTCGTGTTTCTTGTTCTCCATCTTGGATGTTGTGTTATTTTGAGCTCTAAATTTTTGTGTTTAATGCTATAGAATGCTTGGTGAATGGATTATGATGATATATAAAGGATTTAAAAGCTTCAAATCAAGTGAAAATAACTCAATAAGGCTTGAAATAGATCACGGAAGCACAATACACAACTTGACGTAAATTTGGACACCTGAAATCTATTGGAAGAGTGAGGGTGCGTTAGAAGGGATATGGATGCGCGAAACATATCAATAGACTCAGTAGGGACCTAAAACAATGTGTATATATGATATGAATACGTCACATACTCCATTCCTATGGAATACAGCGTGCGACGCATGGTCCATTTTACCCCTGGACTGCACATTGATTCCTTGGCCAACACAGCTTGGGCTTACCCAATTGCTATAAATAAAACTTTGTAAACATTTTTAATCACTTTTGGATGTCTTAAAGGATTAAGAAGGCTACCACAACTTCTTTTTAGGGTTTTATTATCTTAACTTTAGTTTCTTTAATGGTTTGTATCATCAATTCAAGGAATTGGATGATGAATATTCCCATTAAAGGCTAAAACTCCTTTTCGGGTTTTAGGCCAAGATCATGACTACTTTCATTTTGAATTAAGTGTATTGATTTTCTTATCATTATTGGTTGTTTTTTAATTCTTGTTTTAAATATTTTAAGGATTAGCTACCCTTAGAATACATCAATTGCCAACCTTGTGATCTCAGAAAAGGGAATCGGGAGATAGAATATGGGAATAAGCAAAGTATGGTTCTTGTTTGTTTATAAAATAACAAATTTGAATTAGTATATAGGATAGGTATGTACTAAGATTCATTACTTGATTGACACGTAGGATGACATTTGAAAAGAACATAGGTGAACTATTACATCCCCGCTCAACGATGTAGGTGTAAGGTCCAACATAGGTAAAGGATTAGAGGTTGGAAAATCATAATAATGTGATTATCCCTATGAATCAACAACCAAGATAAGCAATCTAATGAATGAAGTTCAATAACGTAGTATGATTGATCATAAGCCTTAACCCTGGGCTTCTATCCATAGATTGTCCTAAGTCATTACCTTTCTGCATTAGTTTAATTTAGTTTTAATATACAATTCTAAAAATCTATTTGATACTCTCCTCAATTGGTTTAACTATAATTAGATATGCGGCGAACGCAAGCCCCTGAGAGATCGATACTTGGTCTTTCTTGAAGCCACTTTACTACTTGATAAGACCAAGTACACTTGTGTGTGCACTTGGGCTCTATCAATTTTTTGGCACCATTGCTGGGGACTTGCAACTAGGCAACAATCTTATTTTTATTTTTTCTATATTGAGTTATAAATAGTTATTTTTAGTTTCTTTTTATTTTCCTTTATTTTTATTTTCCTCACACTCTTCCTGAGGTGTCAGCCTAGGATAAATGGTTTTTGAGTGATGACGATTCTTATTATTTTTGTGGGGTACCACATCAAGCGACTTTTTGTCCAGATTTTAATTGAAGTGCATGGACGGAACCTTCTCAAAATGATGCGAATACTATTCTATCTATAGAGTAGACTGCAACTTGTTGTTTGGTTTGTGGTCAAAGTGGTCATACTGCAGCTATGTGTGCTGTCAACCCTAATTTAGAATTATTTGTAGGCTATGCTGAAAGGAAAAATTATATAAACTACTGTAATTGAATGGGGAAGAATCAGTCACAAATTCAATCATGGAACATCCAGCAGCTGTTTTAGCAGCAACAACCAAATATTCAGGCCACAACTCAAACTAGAAACTCGAAAGAGATGCTGAAACAACTTTTAGTATTTCAAGTACAGTTCTTGGTAGACATGAAGCACCATTGGAAGACTGCGAAGAAATAGATAATAAGCTAGAGGTAGATGCAGAGTTGACTTCCTAACCTGTTATAGATGAAGTTGTGGAT
Source organism: Capsicum annuum (assembly GCF_002878395.1). Taxonomy (NCBI): domain Eukaryota; kingdom Viridiplantae; phylum Streptophyta; class Magnoliopsida; order Solanales; family Solanaceae; genus Capsicum; species Capsicum annuum. Next base: position 65,484 of record NW_025887115.1, read on the forward strand.
AATTCAAGTCTGAGTACTCGAAAAATAAAATTATTGAACAGGTTGAGGAGATACTGTGGACACCTAATTTTGACCTCCCGATACTACATTTAGGCTGTTATTTTAACAAAATTGTTAATTTTTAAATATCAGTATTTTTGCACATTTTTCCTTGCATCAAACAGATTTCTAACATATCGTATCCATATTTTAGAAAAATGCATAAATTCTTTTATTATTTTTTAGCATCATTTTTATAATTTTTTTAAATCAAATATGACATTTTACATGATTTTATTAATTAAATTACCTTTTCACGTAATTGTGCACACTCACATTTTGCAAATTCATTTATCTATTTTTCCATCATTCAACATTATTTATTTTGTTAATATTTCTCATTATTTAATTATTATTATTATTTATTAGTTATTTATTTATTTATTTATTTATTATCTATTATTATTTATTTATTTATTATTATTATCATATATTATTATCCCTACTTTAATATAAATAACAACGTAAAATTGAAATCCTTTGCCCGATTTTATTTATCTTATAGTCCGATTCTATTCAATTTATTACAAATCTAGATATTTTTAATTCAGCTTATGTCGATTTTAGCCTAGCCTATTAAGATCCTAGTCACATTTTTATTCTACCTGATCTTGAATATCATCCGTTGATCAAGAATAATCTAACGACTGAGATCAAATCTTCTTTATCTTTCTTTTTAAACAAACAACAAAACCTAACCCTAAAACAGTTTCCAAAGGCTCCATCTCTCCCTCTCTCTCTAACTTCTCTCTCTCCCTCTCCCAACTACCCTCTCTCCTCAGCGCCAATCAGCCACACCTCTCACTTTTTCCTTCTCTTTTCTTTCTCCTTTCCGGTCACTAAGTCGCCAGCGCCGCCAATGTTAACAGCCTCCATCGGCGACAACAGCACCACTACAAGCACCGCTCCAACACCACCATGAGACTCCCCCTCTCGCCTTCCTCCTGCTCCACTCCAACATCGCTCCAGCCACCACAACAATGACTAGTCCCCTCTATCGAGATCACCGACCAGCGCCTCTACCGTGCCAGCCATGGACACCGATGCCCATCGTAGATCCAGTGACCAACGCCAGCAATGGCACCGTCCCTCTGTTCACCTGCCTCCACCATTCAACTCCCTCCCTGACGCCGCTACTGCTTTGGTCAAATAGCCTTCCTGCCACACGCAATAACCCCTACTTCTCCGAATGAGTCTAAAATAAATTTTTCCAAGTTTGATGTCTCCTATGGTTTAATCTCGCTCGTTGTTCCCTGTTCTTTGTTTTTTTTCATGGCTTTAAATTTGGAATTAGTAAAGCATGATTAGGAATTTCAACATAATGCCTTAAAATTTTATGTTAACATGTGTGACAAGCCCTTTCTACTCTTCTTTAGAAAACAATCAGTGATTTGTAATTAGCAAAATTCATGAGATGTTTTGTTATTCTTCTCCTTTTCCCGAACCCTAATTAAGACAAATATGCATGTGTTTTATACTAATAGTTGTATTGTTGTATTTTGGGACGTCAAAAATACAAAGCTCCTACCCTATCTGGAGTGCGTGCAAGAGATGTGCAAAAAGTTCCACAAGATAGAATTCAGAGATGTCCCAAGGATCTAGAATGAGTTTGCAGACACTTTGGCTACTTTGTCTTCTATGATCCAACATCCAGACAAGAATTACATTGATCCTATTCCCATTCACGTGCATCAATGGCCCGCGCATTGCTTCCATGTTGAAGAAGAATCAAACAAAAAACCATGGTATACAGACATAGAGGTATTTGAAAAGTGGAGACTATCCTGAGAATATGAAAAGTGTTCAAAAACGTACCATTCAAAGGCTAGCTAACCAATTCTTTCTAAATAGGGAAATCCTATACAGGAGGACTCCTGATTTGGGTTTACTAAGATATGTCAAGGCCGAAAGGGCTTCCAGACTAATTGAAGAGGTACATACAGGAACATGCGGCCCACATATGAATGGCTTCATACTGGCAAAAAAGATATTAAGATCAGGTTACTTCTGGCTAACCATGGAAAACGATTGCATCCACTACGTGCAGAAATGCCCCTAGTGTTAAAATCATGCTGATATGATTCGAGTTCCTCCCAACGAACTCCATGCCACCAACTCTCCATGGCCCTTCGCAGCTTGGTGCATGGATATTATTGGTTCCATTGAGCTGGCCGTATCCAATGGTCATAGGTTCATCCTTGTTGTAATTGATTACTTCACTAAGTTGGTCGAAGCCACCTCTCACAAATCAGTCATAAAGAAGGTCGTAGATGACTTCGTTCGAAGTAATATCATTTGTCAATTCGTAATTCCCAAATCTATTATCACCGATAATGGTTCCAACCTCAACAACGACCTAATAAAAGCAACATGTGAGAAGTTCAAGATCAAGCATTGAAATTCCACAACATATAGGCCACAAATGAATAGAGCAGTTGAGGCCACAAATAAGAATATCAAGAGAATCCTATGCAAGATTGTGGACAACAGCCAATAATGGCACGAAAGTCTACCTTTCGCATTGCTGGGGTACCGTAACACAATCAGGACATCCACAGGTGCTACGCCTTACTTTTTATTTTATGGCAATGAATCAGTGATACCGGCTGAGGCGGAAATACCATCTTTAAGAGTCATCCAGGAAGCAAAATTGAGTTATGCCGAATAGATACAAAGAAGATTCGAGCAACTGGCACTCATTGATGGAAGATGAATAAATGCAGTTTACCATGGTCAACTTTATCAGAACAGAATAACCAAAGCTTTCAACAAAAAGATTAGGCCAAGATACTTTGTGCCCGGACAACTAATTCTGAAGCAAATTTTTCCACATCAAGATGAGGCAAAGGGAAAATTTTTGCCTAATTTGCAAGGTTAGGCCAAGATACTTCATCGAGTCCTAACAGGAGGAGCACTCATACTTGCAAAAATGGATGGCATGGTTTGGTCTAAGCCCATCAATTCAGACGTTGTTAAGATATATTATGTTTAATTTTATATTTACGCCCCTTGAATTATAATTGGAACTACGTTCAACTTGATTCCCATTTAAAAGGGATACGTAGGAGCTCTTGTGGAGTTTGTTCACTTCATAATAAAATATTTTATTCCCTTCTCTAGGAGTACTGTAACTGAGGAAGAATTTTTGAGAGGACCTCAAAAATTCCACGTAGGCATAATGTTGGCATAAATTACAAACTAGGGCAGAATTTTTAAGACGACCTTAAAAATTCTATAAGCAAGACGCTGGAATTCTCGCAACAAGATTAGTTTTATACTAGGGCAGAAATTTTTGAGCATTTCTCAAAAATTTTTGGGCAAGAGAACAAGCATCTGCAAGATGTTGTACCATCTCAAAACATGTCACAATCAACAATTCAACAAAATTTTCATGTTCATTCTAACAAATTTTACTTACTACTCTCAAAAGACAAATTTTCTTTTCAAACATTATTTTCTTTTGAAAATGGTTTTGCTTTTACTGTCTGTCTACCCAAGTGAAAACACGGACGAAGTTCATCAACAAGGCGATAACATCATGAGGAGGATACTTCAGTCAAGGTAAAAGCACAAATCAACCTCCCCTTTTTACAAACTCACAATTTTTCTTTGGATACAGGATTAACAGGTACAAATAACAACAACATTCCACCACAAAAGAGCAATAGACAATCAAACATCATGGCAAGGAACTTCACTGTTGATCCGACAATAATACAGCTACGGTTTCTCATCTTCTATTATCTCTACTGTTATATTTGTTTGCTACAATGTTCAATTCTCTATGCACACACATATATTCTTACTAATCATTTTTGTCGAGTCAAGTTACAAATGGTAGGTACGGGCCACGAGTTCATGATGGAGAAGCTCAAATATTGATCCTACGATGGAGAAGCTCAAATGGTGATCCCACGATAGAGAAGCCTAAATGCTGATCCCACGATGGAGAAACTCAAATGTTGATCCACCGATTTCATAATGTATGGAGAAGCCCCAATGCTGATCCCACAATGGAGAAGCCCAAATGCTGATCCCATGATGGAGAAACTCAAATATTGATCCCACGATTTCATAATGTACGGAGAATCTCCAATGCTGATCCCACGATGGAGAAGCCCAAATACTGATCCCACGATGGAGAAACTCAAATGTTGATCCCACAATTTCATAATGTATGGAGAAGCCCTAGTTCTGATCCCATGATGGAGAAGCCCAAAAAGCCAATCCCACCATGGAGAAGCCCAAATACTGATCTCACAATAAGAAGCCAAGTAGCTGATCACACGATTCCATAATGTATGGAGAAGCCTCAAAAGCCAATCCCATAATGAGAAGCCAAGCGGCTGATCACACGATTCCACGATAAAACAAATACTCTTTATTTATTTCCACAATTACGTTACGTTTATTTCTTACATGCCTAACCCTGTTATTTAGTGATATAGAGATGCAGGTAACGGAGAAGGAATAACAAACAGAGACAATTTTCATTTCTGTTTTTGGAATATTACTCCATCTATTCATCCACCACATGAACTCATCTCAAAACTTAACTATCTCACATGCCTGAATTTCTCTATGCGTCATTATTTTAAATTCTATTCACTACCACCTCACTGACCCACAATACCATTTTTTTAAAAGTCCCCAACTTTTGTCATTAATATTCTTTAGGAATATTGTTCATTCCTAAATCTAGAACTACACACGGTCTGATTTTCATAAAAATAGAGATATGTAGGAAACTTAAAGCCAAAGACTCGGCCACACTATTTTTTAAACACCTCCCGTTGCTTTCTTCCTAGCAAACTTTCATCTCGGTTGGACAAAATCGGCTACTATATCAACTTTCGTTTCTTGACAATTCTTTTATCATTCTCAAACAACGAAGGGGCTGTTGTTGACACCCAATTTTGACCTACCAATACTACATTTAGGTTGTTATTTTAACAAAATTATTAATTTTTAAATATTAGTATTTTTGCACATTTTTCCTTGCATCAAGCAGATTTCTAACATATCGCATTCATATTTTAGAAAAATGCATAAATTCTTTTATCATCTTTTAGCATCATTTTTATAATTTTTTTTAATCAAATACGACATTTTACATGATTTTATTAATTAAATTACCATTTCGCGTAATTGTGCACACTCACATTTTGGAAATGCATTTATCTAGTTTTCCATCATTCAGCATTATTTATTTTGTTAATATTTATCATTATTTAATTATTATTATTTATTATTATTTATTATTATTTATTTATTATCTATTATTATTTATTTATTTTTATTTATTATTATTATTATATATTATTATCCCTACTTTAATTTAAATAACAACCTAAAATTGAAATCTTTTGCCCCATTTTATTTATCTTATAGCCCAATTCTATTCAATTTATTACAAATCTAGCTAATTTTAATTCATCTTATGTCGATTTTAACCTAATATATTAAGATCCTAGTCACATTTTTATTCTACCTGATCTTGAATATCAATCATTGGTTAAGAATGATCTAACGGCTGAGATCAAATCTTCTTTATCTTCCTTTCTAAACAAACAACAAAACCTAACCCTAAAACACTTTCCAAAGGCTCCATCCCTCTCTCTCTCTCCCAATAACCCTCTCTGCTCAGTGCTGATCGGCCATACCCCCCATATTTTCCTTTTCTTTCTTTTCTCCTCTCCGTTGACCAAGACACCAGCGCCGTCAATGTCAACAGCCTCCATCGATGACAATAGCGCTGCCGCTAGCACCGCTTCAATACCACCATGAGACTCCTCCTCTCGCCCTCCTCCTACTCCACTCTAACGTCGCTTCCACCACCACAATAATGATCGGTCCCCTTCATTGAGATTACCGGCCAGCACCTCCGCCGTGCCAGCCATGGACACTGATGACCATCGCAAATTCGGTGACCAATGCCATCAGTGGCATCGTCCCTCTATTCACCAGTGCCTCTACCAGTCAACGCACTCTCCGGCGCCGTTACTGCTTTGGTCAAATAGCCTCTCTGCCACAAGCAATAACCCTCGCTCCTCCGAATGAGTCTAAAACAAATGTTTCCAAGTTTGATGTCTCCTATGGTTTATTCTCCCTCGTTGCTCTCTGTTCTTTGTGTTTTTCATGGCTTTAAATTTGGAATTAGTAAAGCATGATTAGGAATTTCAACATAATGCCTTAAAATTTTATGTGTACATGTGTGAAAAGCCCCTTCTACTCTTCTTTAGAAAACAATCAGTGATTTGAAATTATCAAAATTCATGAGACGTTTTGTTATTCTTCTCCTTTTCCCGAACCCTAATTGAGACAAATATGCATGTGTTTTGTACTAATAGTTGTATTGTTGTGTTTTGGGTAAGTTGCTCTGTTAATTATGGACTAACTATTTTATTTTGATAAATTTTTGGACCCTCTCTTTTGATGAGAATCCGTTAATTATGGACTAATTACGTGATTTTGATAAGATTCAGAATTATTTGTTTGGAGATGATATATTAATTATGGTAAGCACTTGTTTCTCCTAGTATGGACAGATATATATATTTTATTCATTGAGTTATGGCAATTTTTGAAGGATGATTGAGCGAATTTCCTTGACTAAATTGAATTGAATATGTGTTTTCCTTAATTGATACAAATGTTATGGTAAACCTATCATTAAATTGATTCCCCCTCTCCTAATTTAGTCCGGATATATATATATATATGTATGTATGTATGTATGTATGTATGTATTTATGTATATTTCCTTGATTTATGAAAGTGATTTGTGTCATAATATATTCTTCCTTTTATACAACAATCCTCCCACTATATAACAACCCCTCTCTTTTCATTAACGAATAGTTTTTGACATTACAATCACTACTCTCTAAAATAAAAAAAGAATTACTGGCTTTTAATCCAAGGCAAATATATATTTTCAAGAGTTTTTGTTTTTCTTCAAAGATCACTGAAAACGTATTGCATATTTCGCTGTTACAAAGGTCTGACTTTATTGTTCTTATTACTATCTTTCTTTACTTCTGCCCACTCCCTAAATCGATGTATTATTTTTAAATTATGTGTTTTTATTATATCTTGCCATGAAAAACTAGAAAAACATGTCTACAGGAAATGATATGTCGTGCTTGTCTGCTATGTGTTGGAATGCTCTATCAGTCTTTTGTGCTTGCCATACTATTTCATCGTGTTTAGCAGGTTTCAAAAACGAGAGAGTCACCAGGATGTTAAAAGATTATGTAGTGTAATTAGTCATTTTCTTCTCTTGTCTCTTTTCTTTGCTTTTTAGTATTTGGTTAATATTTGTAAAGACATTTATTATTGTAATAATAAATTCGATGACTGCTTTGGGGGGGGCGGGGGCGGAGATTTATGTGGTCTATGAATGGTATAGTAGGCATGACTTAGGATTTTTACATGCATTATATGCTACATGAATCACTCAGGTACAAACTTAGAATTAATATGAGAATCATGTTCTACAATTTATTATTTTAACTAAAAAATGACACAAAATTATTTGACATTAAGCATTAGCATATTGATAGCATATTAATACTTCCTTAATGTATCGACTCATAAAATTGGGATATAAGTACGTTAACATAGCATATTAGCATGTTATTAAATTTTCAACAGTCGAATTTAACACTCTTAATCTATCAAGCACTAGATTTAAGCACTTTACATCATAAAACAATCAACTTTGGCATGATAAGTTTGTTTATGCCTAAAATATTTTTTAAATGTTAAAATCATGTTTTCAAATATAATGAATTAAGTTAATTTACCATGACAATACATTTTTTATCATGTTTCTACACTAGTGATATAATTTCAGCTTGTCCAGACATTAGACTTTAAGCACTTAAGCACATTCGCTTTAAATTCTTGCATGTTAGTTCTTTCTCTATAATTTTCAGCCTGTTTAACACAATTTTCAGCATGCTAATGTCTAAACTCCTGTACATGTAAACAACTTTCAATATGTTTCTATACAACTTTCAGCATGTCACTATGAAATTCCTGCAATAAAACAACTATTGTTATATAAAAAATATATACTTTTGAGCACTTTCCGATATGTTTAAACACTAGAATAAGTATATTATGACATCCTTAACATGTTAATGCCTTTTAATACTCTTGTTGATTTCTTATGGTCTCATTTATATTTTACAACACTTAATTTACAAGTATATTTTTTTGACACATCTACCACACTTTTGACACCTCTCATGAACATACATAAGGTGGTTGTATACTCAAATTACAGTGTTTTATCATGAATTGTTGATCATTTAGACACCATTCCTATAGGTTAATGACGTGACAAATAATTATTTTTCTTCGTATGCTATCGTTAATAAACGTTAATTAATCAAGAGGCTAATTTGGGATTATTACGTGTTACTTATTGTCCAATATGTTCGTGCTTTGATTCCTAGGAAACATAGCTTTGTTTTGGTCTAGAACACAAATTCTAAAATAGTAAAGTCCAATGCCTCTTGAACGATAGGTGGGACGATAAGTATTATTAAAACGTTAGTTTTATCCTTTTCATAGGATGCCCCTAGACTTGACATCCAGCTTAGGTGGGGTGGGACGGGTAGCCCCTTTGGAAATGATGATCCCAACAAATATTAACGGCGAGGCTAATGACATTATTACTTGTCTAAGAGTTTGAATTTTGGGTCAGATGATGATTAACAAGTTGGGTTTCTGATCCGAACAAAATCAAAATATTTCTTTATTTGACTTGGACGATTTTCTTTTTAGTCTTTTATTTACTTTATATGTTTATTTGGGATAGTTAGTTTATTACATGAGCAGTCCCCTTTATCATATTATCTCACCTTCTTTCTCCTCACTTGTCTTATTTACATATTTTATTTATCTTTATCACCTAGATAATCGACAATTAGAATTAACAAATGACATTTATTTTCTTATTATTATTTTATCGCTTAGCTAAATAATAAATTAATAATAAAAGAAGAGACCTTTATTTGATCACATAGAATCCCCATGTAAAGTATGAATTCGGCCGAAAACTACCTTTGTCGACCTCAAAAGGTGCCTAACACCTTCCTTTTGAGGTAATTTGAGCCCTTACCCGAACTCTGGTGTACTAAGACTAAAATGACAAAATAGGTTCGCAGTATCCTAGACCAGTGCCCTAACGCACCTTAATATGTTAGGTGGCAACTCTTACACCCTTCCTTAACTCATCCCAAAAAGAGTTTGTCAAGTCGAATCCCGCCTTTTGTGAGGAAAATGGGGTGCGATAGATACCACTGCCACCATGTCTACAAATACTAAACAAGGAAACATATGAGGAGGATATTAGTAAATCTGTGGAACAAACATCAGAATCGCAGCCACTTGATTGTCATTTTTATCTTGAGACTGAAATTGAGAATGTGAATAAAAGTGAATGTGTAGTAGATTATGTAAATTTTAAAGTAGGATGGGTTAGGCCTCACTCGAATCACTTTTCTACATTATGTTTAGATGATATCTTGTCTGTGGAATCATTTAAAATAGTGGAAGAGTGTGAAGATGAGGAACAAGAATCCTATATTCTTGATTTTGCACCGGTTAAGCAATATAAAAACATGCCTCACTTCAAGGTCGAGTGGTTTATCATGCATATTCCATTACTCGGTTCCTAAATCTTTGTAACCCTACCCTATGAGCGAGATAAAAAGATGGATTCTAAGTTGGGGGCGAAATTCATATCCTCAAGGTGGAGGAAAAAAATTATATGGGTTGTGCCGAGACACTAAATTAGGCGCTTCTTGGGAGGCAACCCAAGCTAAGGTATGTTTTCTTTTTCTTTTTAGTTTTTATTTCACATAGTTTTTCTTTTTGGTTGAGTCACAGGTTAATGTGAAGTTTGAGTACCTTAAACCTAAGCTTGAAGCATGGAAAAGAATAAGTGTGGGGTCCCACGGATCTTCTTTACTTGTAAAGATGCTACTAGCTAGGCCTAGAAGCCTCAGGAATTATTTTTATCTCTTACCTTTAAATTCACTTTGGGGACAAAGTAGATTTTTAGGTGTGGGGTGGGGAATTACCCAACTTTTGTCTCAATTTGAAAAAAAAATTAGTGAGATATTTGAGTTGGTACTAGTAGCAAAGAGCGATTTAAGCGCGTCATGTAGTCCTTGGGTTTTCGAAATAGTGTAAAAAGATTTATTGCATGGTGCAAGTATTTTGTTTGGTAAAAGTATGTTGATTGTGTGAATTACTATTTTTAGACTCCTAGGCTCATGTTTATGACTCTTGTACTTGTTGGCTTAAATTTGAATTTGTGCTTATTTGGCTGGGAGTCTATGATAATCCTATATGAGTTAAGCATGTGCCATGTGTGATGTGAGTTTTTGTATATTCCTTGTTGCATATGATTTCTACAACTTTCTCGGTGTATGTGTGAAGCGAAATAAAGAATGTGGGTTTAAGAGATGATATAGACATTTCTTTGATAGCTTTATTTTATACCTTCTATTTTTCCTACCCTTGTGCATTATCCTAGTTAACCCTCATTGAGCCGTTAGCTTTTTCTTTGGCAACCTCATAAGTAGCTTAATCCCTTCTTTGATAGACAATAATTTGATCCAAAAAATTTCCTAGGCGCTTTAATAAAAAATTAATTGAATAAGGAGTTTGAGAAATAAGAGGAAAAAGGTGAAATTGATGCCCCAAGGTACTAGTTATTGGTATTTATAATTGATGTGTAGTGGATGGATGTGATATAAATTATGCTAGAAATATTTCCATGATTGTGAAAAAAAGAAAAATTCATTCTTGTGGTAATAAACTATGCGGACACCAAGTGTTTGTGAAAATGCTTAAAAGAGATGGGGAAAAACCAAAAGATAAGGGTGGATGAAAAAGTGTAACTTGGTTGTTGGAGATTGGTTTTTAAATGTATAATGTAGTGTATTAAAGAGCTTAGAGAGGTTAGTCACTATTCTTGGCAAAAATATTTCCTACCCGTCCCTTAGCCTACATTACAACCCGAAAAAGACTTATTTAATCCTAAGCTTAACATTCTAACATTAGTGAAGCATTACACTAAGGGAAAGCTTATGGTTCATTATGTGTAACTTGTGAATTCCTTGTGAGAGTAAGCGTAATTTAATTCTTGTTCTAATTATATTATAAATTGCATTATTGTGAGTGATTATGGGTAACTCCCTTGTTGTGAGGGGCATATGTTTGATGAATATGGGTGATCTATATGATATCCTTGATTGAGAAATAATCATGATTTTGCCAACTAGGTGAGTTAATTCTTGAGGCTAGGTTATTTTTGAGTAGTGTTCTTGAGCTTTCAATTGTGTTGAAAAATGTTTAGTGTAGTAACTTGCATTATATGTTGTCATTGTAGTATTATCTTGAGTGATTTCATGTAGTAGAAGTGTGGAGTCTCTTTAGGTCATTTTTCTTATAGTTAAGAATTATTCGAGGACGAACAAGGCTTTAAGTGTGGGGTGGTGATGTTGGGTGAATTTATGCATTTTAGCATTGCTATTCTAGCCTTTTTAGTCTTTTTTTGAGGATGATTCATGTTCTTAATGTGTTTATAATGATATAAATGTTCATATAAGTGTCCATGTATGTTTTTACAATGTTTTATAGTGTTTCCACACAATTTTTGATTCAAATTGATCATTTAGAAGTCAACAAAGAAAACTAGTGCGACTAGCTTGAGCTAGGTGTTTGTCTAGTCTATCATATTGGGTTCTAACGTTTTTAATGAGTTCACAACATTGTTATTATGTATTTATATGTGAAACAACTTGTTTTTAATGTTCAAGGGTCAATTGGATCAAGACAAGAGTCAAAACAATAAGTTAGAAATCAAAGTGAATGAAGCCTATGCTTAGCTCTAGTTCTCTGTCTTGGATGTTGTGTTGTTTTGAGCTCTAAATTGTTGTGTTTAATGATATAGGATGCTTGGTTAATGGATTATGATGATATATGAAGGATTTAAAAGCTTTAAATCAAGTGGAAAAAACTTAATAAGGCTTGGAATGGATCACGGATGCACAATACGCAACTTGACGCAAATTTAGACACCTGAAATGTATTGGGAGAGTGAGAGTACGTGATAAGGGATCTAGGCAAATGGGACACATAAATAGACTCATAATGGACCCAAAAGAGTGTGTACATGGTATATGATTGCACAGCATCCTCCATTCATATGGAATACAGCGTGCGATGCATGGTCTATTTTACCCCTGGACTGCACATTGATTCCTTGGCCAACACGGCTTAGACTTACCCTATTACTATAAACACAACTTTGTAAATGTTTTAAATCACTTTTGGACGTCTTGAAGGATTAAGTAGGCTACCACAACTACTTTTTAGGGCTTTATTATCTTAACTTTAGTTTCTTTCATGGTTTGTATCATCAATCCAAAGGATTGGATGATGAATATTCCCATTAAAGGCTAAAACTCCTTTCCGGGGTTAAGGCCATGATCATGACTACTTTCTTTTGAATTAATTTTGTTGATTTGCTTATCATTATTAGTTGTTTGTTTATTCTTATTTTAACTATTTTAAGGATTAGCTACCCTTAGAATACATCAATTGCCAACCTTGTGATCTCAGAAGAGGGAATCGGGAGATAGAACATGGGAATAAGCGAAGTATGGTTCTTGTTTGTTTATAAAATAACAAATTTGAATTAGTATCTAGGACAGGGATGTACTTAGATGCCTTACTTGATTCACACGTAGGATGACATTTGTAAAGAACTTAGGTGCACTATTATATTCTCGCTCAACGATGTAGGTGTAAGGTCTAACTTAGGTAAAGGATTAAAGGTTGGGAAATCATAATCATGCGATTAACCCTATGAATCAACAACCAACATAATCAATCTAATGAATGAAGTTCAATAACGTAGTATGATTGGTCGTAAGCCTTAACCTTGGGCTTCTATCCATATATTGTCCTAAGTCATTACCTTTATGCATTAGTTTAATTTAGTTTTAATTTACAATTCTAAAACTCTATTTGCTACTATTCTCTATTGGTTAAACTAGAATTGGATAGGTGGCAAACGCAAGCCCCTGAGAGATCGATAATTGGGCTTCTTTGAATCCACTTTACTACTTGATATGACCACGTACAATTCTATGTGTGCTTGGGCGCTGTCCATACATCATAGCACAAAAAATGAGTTACGATCAGTTCTTTGAATGCACTGGTATGCTAAATATGCGTGGGCTCATGTGCATGAATAATTACTGACTGAATGAATAGCATGAGATAACAGATGCATAGAATGCATGAAGGTTGTAAAATCTGAAAATATATGACCAAGGATATAACATAATACTGGAATAGTCTGTAAACTAAAATACAAAAATCTGAGTACTGATTTAACTAATGAACTGTATGCTATGATCAAGCAACTTAACAGACTTCTAAATTGAGACTGGACTGAAACTGTGGGAGCTATCATCAAATCGACATGCCCCAACATGAGCTAATTGAGTTCCAACCTGTGACCCTAGTTAGAAGGATGTCAGTACCGTTCCACGAGTACTAACACTGGTTGTGTAGATCCACTAAAGTGAAGTCCCGAAGGACTAAAGAATCACCTTCTACAGGTGCTTTAGTGAGATATATGTCAACCCTCAATCAGCAGGTTAACATCTCAACCTACACTATCTACGTAGTTTTGAAATGCGGGGACTGATACTAAAGGTCACACCCTCAACTGGAAGGTGTGCCCCTATCCTTGGGTTCACTCGGTGCAAAATCCTACTCCTAACTGGACTGGCTTGAATTACTGGACTGAATTGAGCTTACTGATGTGATAACTGACTGAACTGATAATACTCTAATATATCCAAAACCATTCTAAAATACTGAGACTAAGTAAATATCTAAGTTTTTGGGTATTCATAACCCCGAAGACTCGATAACATTACCAGTAGAAATAAACTAAAGCTTCAAAATCATGATAAATAGTCATTATTAAAAATTCATCTCTTAGGCATTTCATCAAATACATAGGGATCATAAAGTTAAAGCATGAGAATAGTTAAATCATGACATAATAACATAATTTCAATAAAAAAATCATAGGTTAAGGATTTAACATGCAAATGTCATCCTTCAAATGGATCAAAGGCTAATTACAACAAAAACACATGTAAACATGATATCAAAATCGAAATTCATGGAAGTTCATGGATAAAATTAATGAAAACATTTAAAGGTCATGATTTTAAACTTTAAAGCGGATTTTTAGACTCCATGGGTGAAAAGGACCCATGAATGAACGTCTAACATACCTTAACTGATGAATTTTCATGAGTTCTTGGTGATTTCTTGAAGCTTGAACTTGGATTTGAAGAAGTTAGGGTTTTGTTCTTAAGAGAGTTTGTGAACAAATAAGTGATTTTGCCATTTTGGGACCTTAATCTTGTGTTATGGGTGAGGCAACATAAGGGAAAAATGACTCAAATACCCTCACATACCCAAAATTAATTAAACTAAATGTGGCCAGTGATGCGGTAAGCGACGCATCGCGTCGTTTAGTCGACATGTTAGGCACTGCGTTGCACCCCACCAATGCGATAAGCGGCACGCCGTGGCCATATCGCTCTGAATCGCTGGTTTGAACATCCAATCAAGCCTCATACCTCATCCGAAAAATCTAAAACTTACCTGAGAAATGATATCGACCACCCCAATCATAAATTAATTTAAAAATCGACGTTCTAAGGTCAGAAAGGTCGGAATTAAGATCATCAAAGTTTAAGAGGCTTTAAATGACTAAGTCTTAACATTTAGTGAAATTTTTGATGTCTTGGACCCCTTTAGCATGCAAGAGTGAGCTGAAACGAGCTAGGATCTTACGAGGTCTTACACTTGTTTGGGCCATTGGATATTCATGGCCGGTTGGTCCAAATAAATTTCATATTATGATCACTTCATAATTTGGGTCATTGGTCCCAGATAGTTCAGATAGAGTTCTGATACAATCCATATATCATACTGATACAGTTCAGAAAAAATAGTGTAGCGAATTTATGGATAAATATTCTATCATTGTTATATAAAATATGCATTTCTAAATTTGATGTGCATGCAATTTGGATCATTATTATATATATATATATATATATATATATATATATATATATATATGTATGCATGCAAAAGTTGTATCTTTATTATTATTGTATAGAATACATGCATGTATAAGATATGAATCAAATTTGTATTTGTATTGTATAAAACTGTCGGCATACATTAAGCATGTGTATACGTATGTACATGCATATGCATATATTTTTTACTTTTTCACTGTCTTTGCTATGTGTTTCATATTACTTGGCTCTTTCTGATATGACACACCCCTTAAGAAAATTTTAATTCAAAGCATATTTTACTAAACTAACCTTACTAATAATGTTTTGAAATTTTAAATTTGACTACTACTACTCTATGTAGTTATTTAATACTGAGGATAGAAATAAAAATAAATTAAATTATTCTCTTAATTTCATGAATTGGACAAGTAAATAAAATAACAATTTTTAGTATGAGGATCAAGTAGTATGAGACGGCGGGGATATTCTCTTGTATTTATATATTTATACAAATAAACAAGTTGATTGTCATTAATAGAATAGTACATAAATTACAGTTTAAAAAATCTAAATAAATATAATCTTTAAAATTTGACCTTAATTTAATTAATTATTTGTATTTCCTTCGTCGAAATGTATTTGTATAGTTATTATTACTAGGTATTTTCATTTTTATATAAGTAAATATTAAAATTTTGATTATAATAATATAATTAATTTTCTCTGCTAATTTATTTCACTATAGAACATCATTAGTGTATACACTGAATTGGTGTTTCTCACTTTTCCTGCCCAAAAGACAATATTTATGCTTTTATGAAAACCTTGTTACATGAAATTTTAAAAGTAAAAATATCATGTCTAAAAAAGTAAAAAAGAAGAAGTTGATAATGAAAGAGTACAATAGGCATTTTAAAGATTTTATTAGCATAAAGGGGAGAGTTTGATTATTGTTTAAAGTTGAGGAAAATTTGATTTTTAAAGCAAAGTTGGGAAATGAAAACGATCTTGACCCTTTTTCCTCTTAGAAAAACTAAAATTCAATATATAAAATAAATAGGAGACTTGAAATGGAAGTCTCTTTCTCGGATTTGACATTATTGAAACAAAAGAAAATACCGAACCTAATGATATTGAAATATTTGTTACATGCATGAAGCCAAGATATGATAGATATGCATAGAAATCTACAATCTATCTAATATAGATATATAATCTAGATAGAAATTAATATATAATATATAAATGAAATTATTCTTTGATCTAGAATCAACAAAAGATAATAAATGGCTCTTATGGTATGACTTGAAAGAAAGGTTTACTGGTTGACTTCTCTATAGCAGTGGGAATATTTACTTCTGCCCCGTTCATGGCCTGGATAGTGTATATCTCTTTCAGCTTCAAGTTGTTGATATCCTTGTCTCATGCTTTCCACTAACAATGAATCAAGTTTCAAGTCATATTTATTATAGCCAGCTTGCTTACACCATCTGATAACATATTATGCAGCTATAGCTAATTAGGAATGCGAATGCCATGATAAGGTTACCAGTTGTAACATTCCTGATGATTCCTCCAATGCCAACTCTTAAAGAGTTTTCAGGGATGAAGCTCCCAATCTGTGCTGGCTTTGATCTTACCCATCTTAGGTTTCATCCACTTGACTTGTCTACTATTTGCAGTAGGTTTGTACCTTTCAATTCTTAAACAAACTTGAGCCCACGTACCTATAATGTCATGGTTTGGAAAGGCAGTGAAAATGGCTGCCTTGATATTCCGCAGGATATGCGCCTCCATAATTGATATCACAATTTATTTATGATCACCTTATTTACAAGCTGTCCAGCTTTTGCAAATTTCCCAAGAAACGCAAATAGGGACAACTTATTGCATCATACTCTGTTAATTGCTGATGGTGCTTAAGTTCTACCAAGTATTGGAAATTCTTTTAACATCTTCCCTTGGTTGATTAATTCCAAGGGAGTTCCCAAAGGATCCAATATGTCTATGGTAGTATCACTATCACTATATACAAGCTGCGAAAATTCACACTTTACTTACATCTGGAGACTATGTTTCCAAACCTGTGAAGGACTTCATCAAAAGGTCATTTTTTAAGATCAATCTCCAAGTAAAAAAAGATATTTTGACAGGGAAACTTTTATGCTGTACCTTGCCTAAGAAGAGGTCTCTCTGCCTAATCTCTTAGGCTTTTCCTAGCAGAGATGTAAAGACCATCTTGACTCAGGTTATCCTGTAGGACACAGAATCAGCTATGCAGCAAATAAATGCACAAGATGATAAAGGGAAAATAGAACATAAGCAAACCATTAAACAAGTGATGATGGAAGAATGAATATCTCCACATTATATGCAAAAGGGAATAAGGGCAAGAGAAAATGGAAAATAGTAAGCCTACAAGGGTGGTTCACAAGAGGAATGTGAAGTCAAATTATAAATGATTCAGAGGCATCATTTTGGAATATTGGATTCATGAGGACTCAACATTCTTCCGATAAATGTTGCACAGACATCATATTTTTTTTCAAATTGCATCAATGGAGCCATTTCAAGTGTCTAGACATATTCAGAAGTACAAAAGAAAATTAGACATGTGGTATGCTAATTATAATCGAAATGGTAAGATCTGAATTTTTGTGAAGGAGAACGTAGTAGTTGAGGTGCTTACAGATTCGGTGCAACAGATTGCAGCTTACACTTCAAGATGATCAACCTCTCATCACTACTATTGTATATGCGAAATGTGAAGCTTTAGATAGATTAAGTTTGTGGGATGACATTTATTCCATGGGCCAGAACATGAGATCTATATGGCTAGTAGGAGGAGATTTCAATGTTATAATGAGCGAAGAAGAGAAGATTGGGGATCTTACAATGTATTCTAATGAATATGAAGATTTTGTCCTTTGTATTAATTCTTGTGAGTTGTTGGATATCAACTTTAAAAGAAATCCATTCACGAGGTGGAATGGAAGAGATGATGAAGCTTTCATATTTAAAAGGCTGGACAA
Source organism: Capsicum annuum (assembly GCF_002878395.1). Classification (NCBI taxonomy): domain Eukaryota; kingdom Viridiplantae; phylum Streptophyta; class Magnoliopsida; order Solanales; family Solanaceae; genus Capsicum; species Capsicum annuum. The sequence continues at coordinate 83,704 of NW_025887115.1, forward strand.
ACCGATGGTAAATCAAGCTTTTCTATACTATCTAGAGTCTGTGGAGATGGAACATTTGTTTAGGGCTAGATCTGATCATGCTTCTATTTTCTATCTTGTGGGTTTAGATTTATAAAGTTCTGGAGTGAAAAAGAAGATTTCAATGAGGTGGTAAGGAAGAATTGGATTTTTGAAGAAGAGAATGTATTCATCTGTTTAAAGCAAAAGATGAAGAAGACCAAGCTAGCATTGACTGGTTGGAGCATTGAAAGATTTGGTGGTATGTTCAAAAAGTTGACCATTAGAGAAGAAATTTTTAGAATTAAAGAGCAGACTACTACTAATAGAATTGTCCTTCAGAGGGCACATGTATAGTTAAAATAGTATTTGCATTATGAAGAAGAGTTTTGGAGGTAAAAGGCTGTGATTCGGCCGTTAAGAGAATTGTCCTTCAGAGGGCACATATAGAGTTAAAATGGTATTTGCGTTATGAAGAAGAGCTTTAGAGTCAAAAGACTCTGATTTAGTGATTTACAAAGGGGGAAAGAATATCAACTTTTTTCATAATATGGTTAATGAGAAGTGAAAGAGAATTGCTATTCCAAAATTCAAAACGGTGATGGCACATGGGCTAAAGGGATTGACCAAATTGTAGCTGAAGTAATTTCATTTCTTAGGATCAATTAACAGCTTCGGATTATAATGGGCTTTCTTTACTTAATCAGGTACCAATTTCGTTTAACAATGAAGATAATATTGCTCTGACTGATGATCCACTAGAGGATTAAGTTAAAGAAGGTGGTATTTGAGCTTAATAGCGACAGGACTAGTGTTTTGGATGGTTTCACGGGTCATTTTTACCAATATTATTGGGATATAGTTTGAGATGATATAATTAAAGTGGTGAAAGCCTTTTTTTCTATAAGTACTCTTTCAAAAATTCATACTCACACTATTCTGGTCTTATTACCTAAAAAATAAAGAATACAGTCTTTCTCAAATATGAGACCTAGTAATTTGAGTAATTTTTTGAACGAAGTCATTTCCAGAATTCTGTATGATAGAATGGATGACTTTCTGCCCAAAATTATTTTGCAGAATCTATCTGAATTTGTAAAAGAAGAAGAATCACTGAGAATGATCTTTTAGCTTAAGATAATATTTGATCTTTTAGCTTAAGATAATATTTCCAACATCCGGAAGGATGACAAGCCAACAAATGTGATTATTAAGTTGGACATGTCCAAACCATATGATAGAATTGATTGGAGTTTTTTGATTCAAGTTTTGAAAAAAATGGGTTTTAGCAATGATGCGTCGTAAAAATACGGCACTTTCGATACTTAAAACAAAGAATTTATGCTTGGACTTAGGTTGTTTTAGTAGACATGATGCGGTTTTGTGGTTGTTCCAAGTCAAACAGGTAAATAATAATTTTGGAATAAAATTGAAAGAAAACCCACTGAAAGAGATGAAGTCCGCGGATGATATGAGTCAGCATATCAATTGTCAACACCTCATATGGATCGTAGGCTGACTCGTAAGCATAACAATGACAAAGGCCAAGCAGGAAAGCTAAGTGAATAATTAATATGATTAAGAGTACGAACCGTAATATGTTGATACGGGTCAAAACAAGAAAACATAAAGTGAACAAAAACTCAAACAGTCATTTAGAGTTTAAGTCACAGAAGAAGACGAGTCGAAAGTCAGAGTATGAGTCATATGGATAAATTATAAGCTGACCAATGTTCAGAGTATTAAAAGATCAAGTCCTAAGTGGTAACGAGTGAAGACCACGAGTCGTATGGTCAAGATACGACTCGTGAAGAGGAGTCGTAAGGAGAACATAAAGTTGAAGCCTGGGAGATCAACTACTGGAATGCATACGACTAGCATAGTACGACTCGTATGAATCCTTACGAGTGGACGAAGCGAGTGATACCTTGTGCCGACTTACTTTACCTATTCTATTTAAATTAGGATTTTTGAGTTATTTTGAGATATTATAAATTCCTTAGGGTTACTGCTTTACTAGGTTACACACTTTTACATTATTTTTACAACTTTTTATGTACTTTCATCATTGAGATTTTGTTCCTGAGATTTTTGAGTTTTGATTCAATTGAAGACTTTGGATTTTTTTCCTCTTATTCTTAAGCAATTAATTACATGCTTTCATTATTGATTATTATGGATTCTTGACTATGGTTGTGGGAATCCTGATGGATTAACTACATAAAGGAAGTGCGAGATTTATTTATTCTAAAGTAGTTGCATGTTTCTTAATCTTCTTTGTAGTAATTGACCTCAAAGCTACTGCAGAAGATTAAGGATTGCCTGAATTCGAGAATGTCATCACAAGGAAGATTGAGATTGGAAAAAGGAGATTAAGACAGTAATTAGAGATTCACGTCCATCTTATTATTCTTCCATCTCCTCTAATCAACTTGAGACTCAAAATGTGAGAGTTAAACTGAAGTCATAGACAAGGGCCAATAAGGCGACGCCCTGACGCTCATAAGGTAAAGTGTGAGATTCATCAACATGTTCACAAGACGGTTGATAATACAAAGCTTGTCGACTTTATATACAAAGCAGCAGAATAGATGGGTTGAACATGAGAAATTTACGAATTTAAGAGGTCAGGGGAAACATAATTCTAGTGTTCATCTTCTATTATTTTCAAACTCAAAGCATTCAAGTTTGGTTACTACTTACGATTGATTTCCGAATTCCCCCATTTACTTTTCTGCATTGCTCGTGGATTTTCGCAAGTTAAGTAACTGTTTTGAGTTTTTCCTATGGGTTTGACCCCAACCTGGTTTGGGTTACTATATTTGACATCGACTGCAACATACTTCTTTAGAGGTTAATTTTGGGCGACATCAGATTTTTTCTTCAACTTAGTTTTGATGTCGCCTAAAACTAACCACCAAAGAAGCATGTTGTGGTCGATGTCAAATATAGTAACCTAAACCAGGTTGGGGGCGATCCCATAGAAAAATATTAAACAATTGCTTAACTTGCTGAAATCCCTGAGTAATGCGGAAAAGTAAATGGGGGAATTTAGGAATCAATCATAAGTAGTTGAATGTATCTTAATCTTTATTTTAGTAATTGGCCTCAGAGCTATTTCAGAATCTTAAGGATTGTCTGTACTCGAGAACGTACCGAGAAGGGAGTTTAAGATTAGGAAAAGAGGATTAAGACAGTAATTTGAGATTCACGTACATCTTATTATTTTTCCATCTCATATAATAAACTCGAGATGCAAAAGGTGAGAGTAAAACTGAAGTAATATACAAGTAGCAATAAGGCAACACTCTGAGATTTACAAGGCAAAGTATGAGATTTATCAATGCATTCACAAGATAGTTGATAATACAAAGCTTGTCGACTTTACATATAGAGCAACAGAATGGGTGGGTTAAACATGAGAAATTTATCGAGTCAAGAAGCCAGAGGGATCACAGTCCTAGTGTTCGTCTTCTATTATTCACAAACTCATAGTATTCAAGCTTGATTACTACTAACGAATGATTTCGAAAATCCCCTATTTACTTTCCTGCATTGCTCGTGGATTTCAACAAGTTAAGCAATTGTTTAGTTTTTTCCTTTGGGTTCGACCCCAACCTAGCTTGGGTTACTATATTTGACATCGACATACTTCTTTGGAGGTTAGTTTTGGGCGACATCAAATTTTGGTGCCGTTGGTGGGGATGATAGTTTGAGTTGTTAATTGAGTTGGTATAGTTCGCGGATTTTATTTTCTATTCTTGATTTGGCATATGTCGGTGTGCCCAAAACTAGGAGTAGAGGCAATCACTTACTCTTTTTTAATCCAGAGCCAAAAATAATTCTTCAAACACAACAAAGGATATCGAAACAAGTTCGTGAAGGTGTTCCTGCTAGGGTTTGAGACCCTCAAATTATACCCCCTCCTCCACCCGTTGATCCTAATGCAGCACTTCTGCATGCTCCTAGTGATCCACAAAATATTGCAGATAAACAAATAAAACACTTACTAGTATAAGAGCAGGCCCAATTTAGAGAAGGCTAGACGAGCCCAGGAACGAGAAATAGTATGGCCAAGATAAGTGGCTGAGCATCATGAAAGATTTCAAAAAAGGTAGAGCTCTAGTGATCCCTATTTATCAACATCTACAACCATATAAAGAAGACGAGGATATGATATATGTTGAACCTGTTGAGACCGGAGTTATCATTTCTCCAACTCCACCCCTAAATATGAAGTTTGACATTACTAGTGCTATGATCTAACTATTGATCTTAAATGGTGTATTCTCAGGATCAATAACTAATAATGTGAACCTATATCTTACTGACTTTACTAGAATATGCAAATCATATACTATTTGGAAGGTGAACCAAGAAGCTTTGAGGTTGAGGTTGTTCACATTTTCACTGATTGGAGAAGCATCACTATGGTTAGGGGAAATTTTGGAAGGTTCAATCACTACTTGTTACAAGTTGTGAGGACAATATCTGAACAAATTCTTCCCTCCTACAAGGATTCTATAATTGAAAGATGAAATTCACAATTTTAGATAGTTACCTGTAGAATCCATGTACGAGGCATGGTTTAGATTAAAAAAGAAGCTGACAAGGTACCTAATCACAGGGTCCAATCTATTGGAAATCTTTTTGTAATACCCCGTACTTTTCTTAGCTTAGTTTAGATCCTAGTATGTTAAGAGTTAACTTCAAAAGAGTATAAATCTTAATGCGTATAGGATTTTCCAGCTCTAGACCCACCAATGTGTAAATAATTGAATTAACTTTCCAACGGTACCAATTTTGCCTCGATCCGATGCTCGGTTAAGAAGTTCTGGCAATTTTAGTGAAAGCAGTAGAGCACGACAATAAGCATCGCATCGCTAAGAAGGACAAATTCACAATTTTTTTGATTTCTAGTGAAGCACCGCGATTAGTTCGCACTTTGGAGAAATTTCAATTCCCGTTCATCCTTTTCTAGTGGCGCAATACAATTACGCCGCGTCATGCCAGAGGCCAAAATAGCACTTGTCCCTTTTCCAGTGAGCCGCTGCGATAACAGCGCATCGCGGTGGGGCTAAAAATTGGGACTTCCAGTTCCGAGTTAAATTTTTAAAGGGCAATTTACCCTAAATCATGAATAATAGAGAATTACACCTATTCTAAGCCTAATGTGCTCATTTTCATCAAAATTACTCTCCAAGTAAACCCTAGAACTCAAATCTTAATCCCCAAGAAATCCAAATTCCACCATTCTTTTTCTAAGTTAACTCAAAAATTCAAGATTCCCAATTCAAGAATATTCAAGAATCAATCTTCAAAAGCATAAATAGGAACCTAAAGTTCAAGCTTCTTCATCTACTCGTCAATTAAGGTATGTGGGGTTATGAACAAGGATAATTTTTCATCCTTGTTCCCAAAATTATTTTTAAAGTTAATTTTTATATGAAATTAAATGAATTTCAGTTTAGGGTTTATATCCACTTATTACTATTTGAAGATTATGAGATTTTGAGAGATTTAGATGTTGAATTACATGTCTACTTACGTATTTTCATGCGTATTATAGAAATTTTCAGATTTAGAATTGAATTTCAATGCTTTCACTATTAAGCATGAACTTTATTATGAGTTGACATGAATTTGATGCATGGGTTACGAAGCCTTAGTTTGAATATTGATATTTCAAGAATGACTATGCTTTAAGTATCCCATGACTAGTTATTTTCAGATTTTAATAAAGATTTGATCTTTTGATCTCAGCTTAGACATGAAATCAACTTTACAGTTTCAGTTACAGTTTAAATTAACAGATATATAGTTGGTTTTCATTATAAACCATTCATACTAGTTTTAAAGTGGATTTCCTATAGAATGAGCATACAGATTAAAGGGAGTAGTATTTATCAGCGAGTTGGAAATGTTTACATGCCCCAGAACTACGAGCTAATGTAGGTACAAATTATTAGATTATTCCTATTTCTATATGGATGACAGTTACAGATTTGATCACTTAGATTAGGTTATACTCCTTGGCAAGAGTATGACATCTCTCCCCAATGTGAGGTATTCCCATAAAGGAACTGGATATTGGACTCCATGTTAGCTCACATGATTTATGTTGTTTAGAAAAATCTCCCTACATCCTATAGAAAAGAGTAAATACTAACAGAAAAACTTTTAGAAACTAAGTGTAAAGGCTCACAATTTTATTCAAATATTGTTTTATATAAGTCATTAGCTACTAGATTTCAGTTTTCAGTTTATAGCTATAAAAGTGAGCCCTTCCTACACTTAGTATGATTTTTAGATATAATACAAGTGCAGCTTTTAGAAACTAAATGTTATATGACTCACTAGATTTATACAATATGTTTTGCTACTCATTATCATGATTCTCAGTTTTTAGTTATTCAAGCTTATGTGAGTTATCTATATTTAGCATGCATTATTTTACAAATTATGATGATGTTGAGATATTATTTTACTTATGCATTCACCCCCATATACTCAGTACATTCTAGAAGTACTGATTCACATATACGTCTATGTGCTACATTGTCTCATAATGTAGGCTTAGGTGCTCAGTTTCAGCAGCATGAGTGATTTCAGACATCTCCACTTATATCCCGACAGTTAGTGAGTCCTCATAGTTTGGGGACCCAGTTATTTAGAATTTCTAGTTCATTACAGTAGTTGGTTTAGTATTTTAGTTTGAGTCAACTGGGGACTTATCCCACTGCTCTCTAGTTTTTAGTAGTAGAGACTTGTCAGACTGCTAGACATAGTTCATATTTTTACTATTTCTTTACCAGACTTTGAGTCTAATATTTTTAGTTATTGTATTTAGATAGTTTCAGCTTAGATCAGACAGACATCTGCAGTGATTTTATGATTATATTTTTCTATTTGAGTATTTAGATTTAGTAGAAGGCTTACAGGGTTAGCTTGAGGCTACTCATAGTCTTGAGTATCATGTGATATCTCGGGACCCGTTTTCGAGGCGTTACACTTTTGTAGATCACTAAATATTAGTTCAGGAGCAATGAAAAATACTATTTTGGGAGGTGCATTTATGCATCTTTGGTGAGAAGCTGCACAGGAGATGCTAGATGATATTCGGTGACAAATCAAGGATGGCATACTAGAGATGCTGACTGTGGTACAGGTATATATGCTATTAGAGCAACTAGTGATTATAAAGTGGGTCATGATTTGGTAGCACAAGAGGTATCTCAACTTCGGACAAACATTAGGCTTTTTATGAAGTAATTCAGAATAATGAGTATGGAGAAAGAAATACAGTTGGGGCATAGGGCTTTTCTTCTAGGACTTTTGGGGATGAATCTGATAGAGAAGCAAAGTATCTTGATAGGTAGTTGGCAGGTTTTCAAGCCCAAAGGCAAGGAATAAGGTCAAAACTATTACAATGATAGATACAGATATATAAGTAGAGAGAGATAGTGATTGTCTATAGAAAGATAATTACAAGGAGAAGAGTTATCGGTATGTTCCACCAAGTGGTCGTGATTCAAAATCCAGAATGGAGGCACTTTTGTCAAAATTAGTCAAAGGACAAAAAAGACAAAAAATTTGTCTTAAGGAGATTACGGAATATCTGTCAAGGCTAAACCAAAGTTGAATCACATGCTACCATAATCAAATAGTTGGATCAACAATTTGGTTAGATATCAGCCTCAGTAAATCAAAAGTAGCCTAGCACTCTCCCTAGTAACACGGTAGTTTATCCAAAGAATGATAATCATTGCCATGCCATTACCACTTGGAGTGGTAAAACTACCATAGACCCACTTGTTCCCACTATAGATTAGCAAAAGAATAATGATAATCCTATCGATGTAGAGAGCAGTAGAAAGCAAGATAAAAAAAAATACAAAGTTGAGAAGCCTGTGTTGAAGACCATCCCAAGACCTTTCCCTTCTTTTCCTCAAAGGCTAAAACAGAGGCAAGAAAAAAGTAAGTATTTGAAATTTTTATCTATGTTAAAGGAGCTACCAGTCAACATACCACTTGTAGAGGCATTAGAGAAAATTCTAAGATATGCGAAATTCATAAAAGATCTAATCACCAAGAAGAGGTCAGTCAGTTATGAACCAGTCAAAATATTCATTATTGCAGCGCTGTAGCAAATAGATCTTTGGTAGAGAAGAAGGAGGATCCTGGTTCTTTCACCATTCCCTGCACTATTGGATCTTTTAACTTCACTTGGGCATTATGTGATTTGGGTGTTAGTATCAACCTCATGCCTTTAGAAGTATTTAAACACTTGGGGTTGGGAGATCCCAAACCAATCACCATGCGACTAGTGATGGCAGATCGAATGGTGAAAAATCTAGTTGGTATTCTATATGATGTATTGGTGAAGCTGGCTACTTTTCTCTTTCCCACTGATTTCATGATATTAGACTGTGAAGTAGATGTTCAAGTCCTAATTATCTTGGGAAGACCATTCTTAGCTACAGGAAGGATGTTGACTAATTTGAATCCAGGACATATGATGCTGAGACTCAATGATGAACAAGTGATATTTAATGTATGCAAATCCATGAAGCAGCCAGATAAGAGTGGTATCTATAATTGATGTGTATGATAAAGAGATAGATTCATTCTATGATTTTGATTGAATGAATATTTGGGATGATACTTCTGATATTGTTCTCATTGAAGAGACACTGGGTATTGAAGCTTTGACAGCTGTGATCATGAACTTCAATAGCGATGGTATTAATGACTATGATGAAATGGTATGTGCACTCTATGGGAATGTTTCTTGTACTTATACACCAATAAAGCTTAATTTGGATTCGAAAAATAGTACCACTCTACTTTCTCGCCCCTTTATTGAGGAGCCACCCATCTTAGAGTTGAAGGTCCTCCCTTCTCATTTGCAATATGCATTTTGGGGGCTAACAACACTTTGTTAGTAATCATTGCAGCTGACTTGATGGAGATAGAAATGGAAGATTTATTATCAGTGCTATAGAGATTCAAGAAGGCCATTGGTTGGTCCATTACAGATATTGTGGGTATCCGCCTGGTCTTTGTACTCATAAAATTCACCTTGAACTAGATTGTATCCCACATATAGAACATAAATGTCAACTTAATCCTCCCATGCAGGAGGTGGTGAAGAAAGAAATAATCAAGTGGTTAAATGCTGGTGTAGTGTATCCTATTACTGATAGTAAGTGGGGCAGTTTGGTATATTATGTTTTAAAGAAAGGCGGTATTGCCGTTGTGCCTACTAAGAAAAATGATCTAGTACTGATAAGGCTAATCATAGGATGGAGAGTGTGTATGGATTACAGGAAATTAAATACATGGACTTAAAAGAACAATTTTCCCATACCTTTTATGGACCAAATATTGGATAAGCTTGCGGGCAGATGATGGTACTATTTTCTAATAGGTACTCAGGATATAACTAAATTACTATTGTGCCTGAGTACCAAGATAAAACAACCTTCACTTGTCCTTATTGGACCTTTTCATTCATACGTAAGCCATTCGGGTTATGCAATGCTCCAGCCATATTTCAGATATGCATGATGTCGATTTTCTCTGATATTATAACACCCCGTTTTATTGAACTAGAATTCTATATGGTGCGTATGACCTCAAAGGACCATAAGCTAACCCATGATAGATATTTGTACCTGTACACTACAATATATGACATAATACTATAGAAAAACATAAATAATAGGCCATAAGGTTCAACTGAATAAAATATCTGACAAACATAATATCCATATGGGTGGAAAATACCCCAAAACAACTGAAGTTTGAATCAAATCTGAACTAAATCTGAAATCCTCTAAATATTGTCTGAGTAAGGAGTTGAAGGAACATGTCTCCAACTAACTCCATCTAGCAAAACTAAACTAAAATAAGAAATGAAATAAAATAATATCATCCTCGAATGGATGAGGACTCACTATAACTCTGTGACTGGAATGCTACTGCTAATCAGGAACACGTGCCTCTGAACCTATGGTTTAACATAAGAGAATGCACCATAGCATAAATGCGTCAGTACATCTGAATGTACTGAGTATACGAGTGAGGTAGGCTAAATGCAAAGGGTTATATGCATGAACAATGTTGACTAATATGAACGTGAGAATACATACATGCATAAACAACTATAACTAAACTCATGGTGATACTGACTACTGAGTTTGAATACTGACGACATAACTTTACTAATACTGAGATACTGAATAGATGAATGACTATTTTTGACAGTTCAAATTATGAAGAGCTGGTCTAATTGACTGTGTCTAACAGTCCTAAAACTGAATACTAATAACATAGGCTATGACAACTGACATAACTGATATAACTATGATGATTGACATGATCGATGTAACTGATACTGAGCAACTGTATTTAAATGTCTGAGTGCTGATGGAACTATCTGAGTTCCATTCTATATGAAGTAACTAAATTTAAGATCAGTCCTACCTAGTGGGTGACCTTTAAATCTTATAATTCTGATACTGATTAAATATAGTTGAGATCAGTCCTGTCTAATGGGTGATCATGAAGTCTATTTATAATAATAAGGATTGACTGTCTCTAATAGTACTGAATCCGTACTACTGAATTGAGTTGACCATATCTGACGGTCTTGAATCTGTAACTGAAACTATAGGATGTATTTGTCTAACCGATATACCCCATGCTAAGATGACTGAGGTCTAATCTCTTCCCTGAGTGGAAGGGTATCAGTACTGCGGCACCAGTAAAGACAATTATTGTAGAGTCAGTCCTAATCTAGCGGGTGACTCCTAGGATTAGTCCTATACATATAAATATGCTAATGGGTGAACCCTGAGCATGCCAGTCCTATCTAATAGGTGACATCTCATACCTACGCTGGCTACGTAGTTTTGAAACTTAGGGATTGCTTCTAAGGATCTCTGTTCTTTCTAGCGGTTGAGTCCCCAACCCTAGGCTCACTCGGTGCTGAATCCTACTCCCATCTGAAAGACACTGAACTGCATAACTAAGCTAAACTGAATAACCGAACTGAACTGATTAGCTGAACTGATACTGATTAACTGAACTGATATTAGTGGTATTGTTTAGAGCAGCTAAACTAAGTTTACTGAGTTCCCTTGACTGAAGGAACATATTGAGTTCTGAGGATTGACTGAGAGTACTGAAATTACTGAGATCTCTAGGAATACAACTATTACTAAGATCACTGAGATTACTGAGTACAGAGGTTACTGAACTACTGAGACTGCTGAGATTTCTGAGTTTTCCTAAGTCACATGACGAACTGAATTCTATAGACCATGGCTTGACTGAGAGTATCGTGATAACATGACATGGCACTAAGGACACAGCTATATTATTTTGGGTATAAGTACCCCCAGGACTCGGTGGAAGAAAACTGACACATATGACTGACTTGATCATAAGAATAGAGTCCATAATTCACAATATCATAAGTAAAGGATTTCATACTACACTTGGTTCTCAACATCTTATACATGGAAGGGTATGTGCACAACATATATATACTCACGTTACTTCAATATCATGCTCATTCCATATCACAACAATAACATACAACAGTAATATGGAGTTCATGTGGAATCATAAAGAATAGAAAAAGGCTTGTCATTTAAGCACTATTAAGTCATAAAAACATGTATTCTATCATTATTGGCATTTTATCAAACACGTTACATGCACAACTTTGGGAATAGGTGTACTTATCAATTTGAAAATCTTAATCCATTCAAAATTCATGGGTTTCAACTAACCTACTCACATGCTTCATGAAAAACACATCAAGATACAACCTTGAATCCAAACAATAATCATCAATATGAATATAGTCATAACATAACAAGAAATCACAATTTATAATTTAAAACATGATTCTTGAACTCCATGGATGAAAGGGATCCATGTATGAACACTACGCATACCTTAAAGCTTGATCTTGAAAGAAACCTAATGTTTCTTAAAGGATCTTGAAGAAATCCTTAGGTTTGTTCTTGATTTTTCTTGACTAGGATTTCACCCCTTTGGGAAAGAATGTTCTTGTTCTTGAGGAGATGATCTTAAGAGAAAACCCTAATCTTGTGGTTGAGAGTGTATGAGAGAGCTTTTCTAGATGTTTAACTAAAGAGAATAAAAGATAATACACTCCTTGAGGGTTATAAGTCATGGGAAGTCAAGGAAAAGACCAAAATACCCTTGCAAAAACGTCCCTCAATTTCTTGAAAAAAATAGCTGACTACATTCGTGACAAGCCATCATACTGGTGATAGGTCATCACGAATTGTTGTCACAAAAAGGTGAAATCTTGGTTTCTGGTTACGGTTGACGACATTGATGATAGAACATCACGGGCATGACGGATTGTCATAAAATATTGTCACTGGGGCTAAAAATCTGCCCAGGGCTAACAACATTGGTGATAGACCGTCATGGGCATGACAGCTTATCATAAATGTCATCACTAGTTTCCCAGCCTGATATGCCAGAGTAAAATGGGCATAACTCCTTGCTCCGATATTGGATTTAGGCAAAATTAGTGTAGTTGGAAAGATAATTCAACTATCTATCTTTTGTTAGGTTATGAGATTAAAAATTCATAGTATAATAAGAGATATGCTCATTTGAAGTTGACTATAGCAATATCCTTCTCAAGAATTCAATCGATAAGGAATGTTTTGATTCGTCTGATAGCTGAGAGTTATTTGAAGAATTAATATACATGTAACTTGCTCATAAAACTATAAATCATGATGTACTATGCATGATCTTGAAACATGGCACTAATATTGGTTTGGATTTTTTGGGGTATTACAATATCTCCCCCTTAAGAACATTCGTCCTCGAATTAGAATGATTGACATGGAAGGAAAGATCAACTGAAGTACGTACAATACATACACCACTGAAACATGGTTTTGGGACTGACATGACTAATAAGCTGAATACATCATACTAAACATGCATATCTTATGCATGAGTAACTGATTGATGAATGCACGACTGAGTGTTCTGATGAACTGAGTTTCTCATAATAAGAATACATATCTGATGCCTAGTTGATGAGCTGAATCCATGTATATCTGATGCATGATTATACAAATGACATGATACATGAATGCATGATAGAAAGTACTGATAAGCTGATCACGTATATCTGACGTGTGAATATATGACTAAACAGGCTCAGGTATATGCGGATGAACATGAAATGGTAAAGGTACCAAGTTTGAACTAAAAGCTAAGTATGGAATTGAATACAAATTTTGGTACTAAAATCTAAGCATGGGAACGAGTAATATCAAAGAAGACTATTACCTTGAACTGAAAATATTAATGAGTCTGAGATTAATCACTCAATATGCATTAGCGGAAATATAAGAACATAACTGAGTCTGGAACGTGACACATGAACTGAACTAAGTCTTCAATGCATGACATAGATAGAGTATCATATCATGGACTAAACTGAGCCATTGAGTATATGGCTTACTGCTTAGTTTTGGAGTTAGAGGGTCAGCTCATAAGTAACACTTCCTCCAAGATAGATTCATCAAAGAAAATGACATGTTTAAATCATGAAAGTTTAGGGGACATAGTGTATCTCCCCCCTTGGGACACTATGTCCCTTAAAAGATGCTGGATTAACGTTGCTGAGATATTGAGGAAGTTGAGGCGATGCACAAAGCATCTATGAACTAGATTATAACTGAACCTCGGGAGTCTAGGACTAATGCATGATGCATGAACTGAACTGAACGTAGAACTACTAGGAGGTTCTACTTGGAATAGTTACATTCCCTGAGATCTTGGATAGCATGAATAGATGCAAGGATGATGAAACAAACTATAAAAATCTGACTACTCGATTGCTAAACTAACTTGATAGCTTTACTAACTAAATCATGCTGAAACATATGTCCAAATCAGAGAAATAGATCTAACAATGCATACCATGAACATGAAAGAATGGTAACGTACCCAAATCTAGGTCAGGGAAACTTTCCGGATCATGACGGGTTTGGAGTGCATAAAGTTTATTCTGACACTAACCACTCTTGGTGCCTTGCTTATACAACTATTTACCCTTCTGTTCTAGAACTCTACACTCTCACATCCTGTGGCCCATCTTACCACACCCAAAGCATACATCACTACCTGCCCTACATACACCTAGGTGATTCTTACCATACTCTTTGCAAAGCGGATAAGTAAGACTTCTATTCTCACTAACTTGAGCCTCGAAGCCTGGCGATCCATCATGACGGTCATTTCTGGACCTAGGTATTGGTGCACTAGCTGAGGATAGATCTGGGGATGAAAACTTTTGACTATGCTGAGAATAGTTACCAACCTGTGACTTAGGCTGAGCAAAGCTGAAGCTACCTGTCCTTGCTCTCTTACTATGTCTCTCTCTCATTCTAATCTTCTGCTTTTCTATCTGCTGAGCATGAGTCATAAGTCTGGATAAAGTCATATCCCTATTTAACATGGAAAATCTACACCTGTTTACCACGTTATCATTTACCCCTGACACGAACTTACTCATTTGGCTCTACTATTTGCAACCACATGAGGGGCATATCTGGCTAATTGAGTAAACCTAGGAGAATACTCTTTCACTGTCATACTACCCTGCCTGAGGTTGATGAACTCTAGCACCTTAGCTTCTCTAAGCTCTAGAAGGAAAAATCTATCAAGGAAAGGAGAGGCAAACTCCTCCCACTCTATAGAACCTGCACCATCTAACCTTTCTGACTTTCACTATTTGTACCAAGTATGAGCTACATCCTACAACTGATATATAGCTAACTCAACACTTTCCAAAGTAGTAACCCCTAAAATATATATCACTTTCTGAATCTGATCTAAGAATTCTTATGGGTCTTCATCTGACTTAGACCCCGTGAAAGAAGGAGAATTTATTTGAGTAAAGTCCCAAATTCTAGATGCAGCTGAATTGGCCACTGTATTGGCCAAAACAACAGCTGGTCGTTCATTCTAGGCAGCAACTAATTGAACAAGAGTGGTGAATACAGTCCTGAACTCTGCATAAGAAAAATGATCGCCTAAAGAGTCTTCGGGCTAAGAGGTTGACTGATTCCTATTTCTTTTTTTAAGAGGGATGTTCTATAGAAGAAAGAGAGAAATGGATTATACTAAGAGTGACTTAAGATTATGCTCAATGGCACGACATAAATACTGAAAGAAGGGAAATTGTCCCTAAAACATCTCATAGCCTCCTGCACATAAGTGTGGTGCACAACACATACATGTACAAGACTCTACTAGATAAGGCTTTCAGACTTCATAGGACTCTAATGAACCTTACGCTCTGATACTAAGTTTGTAACACCCAAATTTTCTAAACCAGATGCTACACGGTGCTTATGACCCCGAAGGATCACAAGCTAATCCATGACTGGTATTTGTATCTGTACACTATAATATATAACGTAATAAAGCAGAAAAACATAAACAATAGGCCATAAAGTTCAATTGAATAAAATATCTAACAAATGTAATATCCATATGGGTGGAAAATACCAAAAAACAACTAAAGTCGAAATCAAATCTGAACTAAATCTAAAAGCCTCTAAGTACTGTCTGAGTAAGGAGTTGAAGGAATATGTCTCCAACTAACTCCATCTAGCAAAACTAAATGAAATAATAAGTGAAATAAAATAATATCGTTCTTAAATGGATGAGGACTCACTGCAACTCTACTACTGGAATGCTACTGCTGATCTAGAACATGTGCCTCTGAACCTTATGGTGTAATATAAAAGAAAGCACCATAGCGCAAATGTGTCAGTACGTCTGAATGTACTGAGTATACGAGTAAGGTAGGCTAAAAGCAAAGGGTTATATGCATGAAAAATGCTGACTAATATGAACATGAGAATACATACATGCATAAGAAACTATAACTAAACTCATGGTGATACTGATTACTGAGTCTGAATACTGACGACATGAATTTACTGATACTGAGATATTGAATAGATGAATGACTATTTCTGACAGTTCAAATTATGAAGAACTGGTCTGATTGACTATGTCTCACAGTTATAAAACCGAATATTGATAACATAAGCTATGACAACAGACATAACTGATATAACTATGATGATCAATAAGACCAATGTAACTAATACTGAGCAATTGTATTTAACAGTCTGAGTGCTGATGGAACTATTTGAGTTCCATTCTATATGGAGTAACTAAATTTGAGATCAGTCCTATCTAGTGGGTGACCTTTAAATTTGATAATTCTGATACTGATTAACTATAGTTGAGATCAGTCCTATCTAATGGGTGATCTTGAAGTCTATTTATAATTATAAGGATTGGCTGTCTCTAATAGTACTAAATTTGTACTATTGAACTGAGTTAACTGTATCTGACAGTCCTGAATCTATAACTAAAATAGTGGGACGTATTTATCTAACTAATGTGCCCCATGATAAGCTGACTGGGGTCCAATCTTGGCCTTGACTAGAAGGGTGTCAGTACCACGTCACCAGTAAAGACAACTGATGTGGAGTCAGTCCTAATCTAGTGGGTGACTCCTGAGATCAGTCCTATACATATAAATGTGCTAACGGGTGACCCCTGAGTATGCCAGTCCTATCTAACGGGTGACATCTCATACCTACGCTGGCTATGTAATTCTGAAACTTAGGGATTGCTTCTAAGGATCTCCGTCCTTTTTAGTAGTTGAGTCCCCATCTCTAGGCTAACTTGGTGGTGAATTCTACTCCCATCTGAAAGATACTGAAATGTATATCTGAGCTAAACTAAATAACTGAACTGATTAGTTGAACTAATACTGATTAACAGAACTGATACTAGTGGTATTGTTTAGCGCAGCTAAACTAAGTTTACTGAGTTCTGTTGACTGAAGGAATGTATTGAGTTCTGAGGACTGACTGAGAGTACTGAAATTATTGAGATCGCTAGTATACTGTTGTTACTGAGATCACTGAGATTACTGAGTACTGAGGTTACTGAACACCTGAGACTACTGAGATTTCTGAGTTTTCCTGAGTCACATGACTAACTGAATTCTATAGACCATGGCTTGACTGAGAGTATCGTGATAACATGACATGGAACTAGGCACACAGCTATATTATTTTGGGTACAAGTACCCCCAGGACTCGATGGAAGAAAACTGACACACATAACTGACTTGATCATATGAATAGAGTCCACAATTCATAATATCATAAGTAGGGGATTTCATACTACACTTGGTTCTCAATATCTTATACACAGAAGGGGATGCTCACAACATGATATACTCGCGTTGCATCAATATCATGCTCATTCCATATCACAATAATAACACACAATAATAACGTGGAGTTCATGTGGAATTATAAAGAATAGAACATGGTCTTGTCATTTAAGCACTATTAAGTCATAAAAACATGGATTCTATCATTCTTGGCATTTTATCAAACACCTTACATGCACAACTTTGGGCATAGGTGTACTTATCAATTTGAGAATCTTAATCCATCCAAAATTCATGGGTTTCAACTAACCTACTCACATGTTTCATGAAAAACACATCAAGATAAAACCTTGAATCCAAACAACAATCATCAACATGAATATAGTCATAAAACAATAAGAAAATCATAATTTATAATTTAAAGCATGATTCTTGAGCTCTATGGATGAAAGGGATCCACGGATGAACACTACGCATACCTTAAATCTTGATCTTAAAAGAGATCTAATGTTTCTTGAAGGTTCTTGAAGAAATCCTTAGGCTTGTTCTTGATTTTTCTTTACTAGGGTTTAACCCCTTTGGGAGAGAACGTTCTTGTTCTTGAGGAGATGATCTTGAGAGAAAACCCTAATCTTGTGGTTGAGAATGTATGAGAGAGCTTTTTGAGATATTTAACTAAAGAGAATGAAAGATAATATGCTCCTTGAGGGTTATAAGTCGTGGGAAGTAAAGAAAAAGACCAAAATACCCTTGCAAAAAAGTCCCTTAATTTCTGGAAAAAAAATAGCTGACGACATTTGTGACATGCCGTCATACTGGTGATAGGTCGTCACGAATTATCGTCACAAAAAGGTGAAATATTGGTTTTCTTGTTAAGGTTGACGACATTGGTGATAGGCCATCATGGGCATGATGGATTGTCACAAAATGTCGTTATTGGGGGTGAAAATCTGCTCAAGGCTGACGACATTAGTGATAGGCCATCATGGGCATGACAGTTTATCATGAATGTCGTCACTAGTTTCCCAGCCTGATATGCCAGAGTAAAATGGGCATAAATCCTTCCTCTGATATTAGATTTAGGCAAAATTAGTATCGTTGGAAAGATAATTCAATTATATATATTGTGGTAGGTCATGAGATTAAAAATTCATAGTATAATGATAGATATGCTCATTTGAAGTTGACTATAACAATATCCTTCCCAAGAATTCAATCGGTAAGGAATATTTTGATTCGTCTGATAGCTGGGAGTTATTTAAAGACTTAATATAAATGTAACTTGCTCATAAAACTATAAAAGAACCATGATTTACTATGCATGATCTTAAAATGTGGTGCTAATACTGGTTTGGATTTTTTAGGGTATTACAGACATGGTAGAAGACATCATCGAAGTGTTTATGGATGATTTCTTAGTTTTTGGTGATTCTTTTGATAACTGCTTAGTTCACAAAGAAAATTCTCTTCGAAGCTGTGAAGAATATAACTTGGTACTTTTTGGGAAAAATGGCATTTCATGGTTAAAGAAGGTATTATGCTTAGGCACAAGATTTTAAAAAGGGGTATTTAGGTAGATAGAGTGAAGATTAAAGTAATAGAGAAATTACTTTCATCAATTTCTGTGAAGGATGTTCAAAGTTTTTTGGGACATGGTAGGTTGTATAGGTGATTCATCAAGGATTTCTCGAAGATTGTCAACCCTGTTTGTAGGCTTCTTAAGAAACAGATGAAATTTGAGTTTACTGAAGCATGATTGAAGGCTTTTGAATGTCTAAAAGAGAAGTTGATAATCACTCCTATTATTGTGTCCCCAGATTGTTCCTTGCCATTTGAAATTATGTGTGACGCAAGTTGATTGGCCTTAGGGTGTACTAGGCCAATAAAAATAAAAGATCCTTCATCCCATCTACTATGCTAGCAATACACTAAATCCTGCTCAAAAGAACTACACCATCACTGAGCAAGAGTTGTTAGCAGTGGTTTTTGCATTTAAGAAGTTTAGATTTTATTTGATTGGGACAATGATGATTGTGCACACCGATCATTCAACATTGAGGTACTTAATAGGTAAAAAAGATGTAAATCCTAGGCTTATTAGGTGGGTGCTTTTGCTACAAGAGTTTTATTTTGAGGTCACGGACAGAAAAGGCACAGAGAATCAAGTTACGGATCATTTGTCTAGACTTGAGGAGGAAGCCACGCATAAATTTTGAGATGGGCTCAAGATTGCTGATAGTTTTCCAGATAAACAATTATTGGCAGCTTCCCAAGATCTAATTCCATGGTCTTAGACTATGCAAATTTTCTAGCGAATGATTTAGTCCTAAAGGACCTTTCCTTCCAGCAAAGAAAGAATTTTATGCACGAGGTAAGGAAATTTTTCTTGGATAAGCCTTATCTATTCTAAATTTTTGCGGATGAAATCATTTGTAGATATATACCTTAGGTAGAGATAATGAGCATACTGGAGGCTTGTCATTCTTCACCAATTGGTAGTCATCATAGAGGGACCTGCACAACCCACAAAATTTTACAATGTGGGTACTATTGGCTAACAATATACAAAGACACACATGATTTTGTTTTAGCTTATAATCAATGTCAACGCCAAGGTAACATTTCTAGACGCCATTAACTTTCTATGAATCCTATCTTAGAATTAGAATTATTTGATGTATAGGGTGTGGATCTCATGGGACCTTTCACGAGCTCGTTTGGCATGAAGTATATTATTATGTCTGCAGATTATGTTTCAAAATTGGTGGAAGTGGTTGCTTTCCCCAACAATGAATTACGTAGAGTCACCATATTCTTGAAAAACATATTTTTTCTCAATTTGGCACACCACGTGCTATTATTAGTGAGGGTGGGCCACATTTGTATAATTATTTATTTAAGAGTCTGCTTGAGAAGTATGGAGTAAAACACAAGGTGGAAAAACTTATCATTCACAGACTAGTGGACAGGTTGAGGTGTCCAATAGAGAAATCAAGTCTATCTTGGTGAAGATAGTGAATTCCAATAGGACTGATTGATCAAGAAGGTTAGACGATGCATTATGGGCTTACTGCACAGATTTCAAAACCACCATTGGTGCTTCACCTTGTTAGTTGGTTTATGGCAAGGCATATCACTTGCCTGTGGAACTTAAACATAAAACACTATGGGCTTTGAAAAAACTGAAGTTTGAGTGGCAGGATGCAGAAAAAGCAAGGTTAAATAAGATGAATGAGTTGGATTAATTATAACTCTGGGTATATGAAAGTTCTGCACTTTACAAAGAAAACATAAAATATATCATGATCGCAAGATTGAGAAGAGGATATTCAAAAAAGGTGATCGAGTATTGCTTTATAACTCTAAACTCCACTTATTTCCAGGTAATTTAAAATCTAGGTTTATGGTCCATTTATGGTTACAAAAGTTTATTCATACGGTGATTTGGAGTTGAATAGGGATGGTGAAGCCCTGTTCAAGGTGAATGTGCAAAGAGTAAAGCATTAAATAGGTAACATTGAAGAAGTAAGTGTGATCTTTGAGATGGACCTTGGTGAAGCCTGAGTAACCAAGGCAATTATGTCGTGCTGCGATGTAAAATCAAGCGCTACATGGGAGGCAACCCATGAGGCTAGTTGGTGAAATCTTGTGTCCAACTTATCCATTTCATGCCATGATGTTAAATCATGCACCGCGGGGGAGGCAACCCATGTTTTTGTACTTAATAATCTATAGGGTAATATGTGTGTTCTATGTGTAGGATTAAAGATTCCAGAAAAGAGCCAAAACTTCCAGAAACAAGGTCATAGGACACTTCAAAAGTCATACCATAACGTGATAACTCGTGAGTAAGAGTCGTAAGGACCTGGGAGTTGATTCAGATCCAGGTAAAAGTTTTTGGAGTCTTTATGACTCTCAAAATAAGCCATAACCTTAGGGTACAATTCATCTCATTGAGTCATAATGACTCTAGAACCCAAGTAAGATTCCAGGTCTTTATAGAAGGAATGAAAAACCTGTAAGCCTTGGTCATGAGTCACACACATGACTCATAACCAGACTTACCAAGTCAAGGGTCGCGGTCAACCCAACCCAATTCTTTGGTTTTAAACAAAAGATGGCACCCGATTTGGGTACTCGACACTTCAAACCTCCAATATTGGAAAATCATTGAGCCCTAAATGTACGATTTCACTCTAAAACACACACCTAATTATTGGATTCTCTCACATTTCATGAATTTCACAAGGGAAGAAAAGTGAAAACTTTAAGAAACCTAATTTCTTAACCATTCAAGTAAGTCTCTGAACTCAAATACTTTATATTTTAAGTTGAAGTTGAATATAAGTTAAGATTTTAGCATTTCTTTGAGTTAAATATCTATGTATATTGAAAATTGGAACCCTAGTTCTTAGAAATTGAGATTAAAAGGGAAGTTGGGAGTGAACTTGAAATTCTGTACAAATGTGTATTGTTGGACTAAATTGGGGTGGTAATGCTTCACACTAAAGGGTAGATTAGGGATTGCATGTTGGAACCAAAGCATAAGTTAAACAATTATGTTGCGGTTGATACAAGGCTCCTTACGATTCATACCCATAAGTAATGAGTCTTTACGAGACTTGTAACCACTGACAACATAGAAGTCGTATTGAGTATAGGTTCTTGAATGGGTACGAATTGCCTAAGAGAGTTGTATCCAACCCCCATGACTCGTAAACACAAATCATACTGACCTAGGGAGGTAACATATATTAGAGTTTTGTTTCTGGTCTACTTATGAGTGTTGATAACGAGTCATAAACTGTCCTTATGATTGGTTAGGAGGACTCATAAGCTAACCAATAAACATCCTTATCTACAATGTCTATGTTTCTACTCAGTGATATGAGTCGTATCCAGCTTATACGACTCAAACCCCCCGGTCATAATTTGAGCAGAACATGCACACTGACACCTAATTTTATTTGTTTTTCTTTTCTATCCTTAGTAATTAACAATGAATGTATGCATACAGATACCATGCCTCCCAAAGGTGCTTTATCTTCAAAACAAGTATCAATGAAGGGAAATATAAAGACACCTGCCCCAAAAATCAATTATAAGTTAGTGAATGAGTACACAGAGTCATCTAGAAATAACAGTGACCTCGTTGAATATCCAATGAAGGAGAAGGCTGGGGTAAGAGACAAAAGACCGGCAAAAGAAAATAAAGCAATTTCAGAAGAGGATAAACCTCCAAAAGGTCTAAGAAAGAACAATCCCTATACTTCACCACCCCAAACATTGTCCCAATCTAAAGAGGACATTAATAATGATAATGAAGAAGTTAAATCAAGTTCTATGGGTGATAAAGGGGAAGAGGGGTCGAGCACCCATGAAATTGATTCTAAAAATGTAAGTGATACTGCTGAGGAGAATATGATACCCATTAATGTGCAACACCCACCACTACTTACCGAGCCTACTCTTGTGCCTACTGTTGAATGATGGGGTACGCCAGTAAACATACAATGAGGGGTTAATCTTACTCCTTGGTAATGGAAGAATCAAAAGAAGTCTATATTTGGAAAGGATATTGACCACCATAGTGATGTCTGAGTTGCCTAGAATTGAGGCTAGATTCAAGCAATACAGTTTCTAATGGTTGACAACAATGCTAGGGAAATATAGTCCTGTATTAGTATGGGAGTTTTATGCAGTGTATAATAGTGAGTTGAAGAGGCAGTATCCACAAGAAAACTTTTGGAGAGGTGGTGATCCTGTCATATTATTAATGATTCGGGGAATGAGGGTAAAAATCTCCCCGCTTACTATTTCACAGTTCTTAAATGGACCAAGCTTCCAGCCACCAGTAAACATCAGGGAGATAGATTATCATATGGATGAAATACAAAAAATTACACGGAAGCAATTGGGGTTGAAAGATAAGATTAGATATTTTCATTGGATTGAGAGTTTGCTCGCTTTGAATAGTAAAGATGTTGTTTGGGTGGTAGGTGGCCCAAGAGTGGCCTCACAGAAAATAGAAAAACACACTTTGAATTTTGAGGCCAAGGATGGTAGACACTGGATCGACACAGACTGTGTACCACTATTAGGGACAATGTGCTCAGCCAGGTTCATGCTGTGTTGATAGCTGGTTTCATGGCTAGGATTAGTTTGATGTGGGTGAGTTTTTTGCATGAGAGATACGGGATTGATATGTGGGCAGAGAAAGCTACTTTTAGCTTATTAGTGTATGATTACTCAAATCTATTTGGCTGTGGGGTGCAGGAACTTCTAGGGATAGACCAATTCATTGAGCTCTTGAACATCACAGACTTGGGATTGATTTGGGATATTACAAACCCCATGGCTAGGCAATCTAGGAGAGGAGATGATATGATAGCTGAGATATTTAGGAGTCAGGGTGTATAGACTGGGATTGTAAGGCATGATATAATAGATGACACCACAAGTGAAGGTGTGCAGACTGAGCCACAGACAACTGATGCAGTGGGCACTGGCTTCTTCTAGATATACACCACTAGGGTATGTACTTATTTCCCAGTCCAGTTTAAATGACATTATGCACAGATTGGAAATGTTAGAAGCAAAGATATTGATGATAGAGGGTGGTGTGAAACCCTGGGTTGAAAACTAAATAGTAGAACAAAAATGATAGGTACAGGGTAGACTGAACATATTTGAGCAAAGGATGACCCATCAGTTGGGAAGTAGTCAAATCTCAGAAATTATTAAAGTAAAAACTGAGATGGATGAAAAAAAGAAGATAGTGACTGAGCTGTAAGGCAGATCATTTATCCCAATACCTATGGTAATGGAGATGGAGCTGGAAATAAATATTGAAAATATTTAGAGTATTTTAGAACCAGAAGAATCTCGAGAGAGAAAGAAGAGAATGCACCAAAGTACAAAAAAAGAAGCCCTAAAGAAAGCTAAGAAAGATAGTAGAAGAGTGAGCAAGACCGTTATGTGAGGGTTGAAGAGATGAAAGATGGTGCCGGTAGCTCAAAACCAATAGTTGATAATGTTGATGAGGGCAGTGATGTAGCCCCGACACCTGATGTACCACTGAGCGCACCGACCATTATCGATGCCACTATTACAAAAACAGTCCCGACAGTTGGTAGGACTCCAGTTGAGGATGGTAGGGACTCGAGCTGAGGGCCCACTTTATGAACAACATGAGTCGGCACCTTAAGCAGCCATACATGTCCTCCTTCCTTGTATTAAATTATTAAATACATTGGGGATGGTTCATAGGATTTAAGTTGGGGGTGGGAGTGTACCAAAGTCACTACGGGTTATACTTGCCATGTTTCAAAACTCGTGGCCATAATTTGAAAAAGCTGAGAACCGACATGTTTTATTTATTTTTTGTTTCTATTTTTGTTGTATGCGTGCTGGAATAGCTGAAAATAGGAAGAAAATTTGTACTTGTGGCAGTAGATGTGGTTTTAAATGATTATGTTGAGTTTGTGACTTTTGAGAAAAATTGTGCTAAAAAGATGATGCCCCTCCTAAAATTTTGTTGATTATGTGATATGTGTATGTGTGAGGGACGACTTTGAATTTGACAGTGGCATTAGAATTAGGGATAGAACAACTAGGGAAAACACTTGCATAACTGGATAAGTACTACTTAGCAGTATAACCCTGTGCAATTGTGTTAGGCGTTACTTAGTTCCCGGTGTGTTGGATTCTAGAACTTGCCCGGTTGATCCTACCTTGGGTTTAGGATAGTCGAATAGGAAATTATCATAAGACATTTTTATTTTGAGTTCACTCGAACCTAAATGCCTAGCCAAATGTGATGAATCCCTTAATCCAAAAAAATTTGAGCCTAATTGACCCATTTTTGTTGACTACACCAATTTCACTTTCTCGTTTCACTTATAATGAACCTGTATTAGCCATGTTCCTCCTTGGATACTGTGCACCTCAACTCACATAAATTGATTAAGTTGAGGGTGGCTATTATTGGGGTGCGTAGGAAAAAATTAGTATGAAGAAAGACATGTAGAATAAAACATAAAGAAGGATAGGTGCGGTGAAAATAAAAGATAATAAAAGGAAAAGAAAAATTGTAAGAAAAAAAAAGGAAAAAAGCGAGAAAAAAAATCACACCTGGTCCAATATGAATGTTCTTTAAAATAAAAAAGGAGACATAAGGGCAAGAATAAAATGAAGAAAAAAGTAAAAAATAAGTGGACCCCGAATAAAACATAGTATTAAGGAGGCGTAGTCACTAAAAATACAAAAGATACCATACCATCCCCAATCCTACATTATAAGCCGAGTAAAGTCCTTTAGTGATCCTATCCCGACTGTCTTAAAACCCAGGAAAAGAGCATATGGGCAAGCCTATGATATTCTGTATACATCAGCTGATACTTCTTTGTGAGCGAGAGCGTCTTCTTAAAATATCTTGAATATAATTATTGATCTAAACTGAGTGAATGGGATTTCTTTGCTTATGATCGCACACGAGTTATGTTGTTAGGTTTCTAGACTATTAAGTTAATGTGATTTGTGTCTATGCCTAGTTGTGTGTTACAAATGTAATGCTATCATTGGATTCTTTTTTGTCAATCCATATGCCAAATCGATATACACAATTGGATTCTTGAGAGGTTGAACTTAGGAGGGGGAATAAAAATATTAAAAATTTAATTAAAAAGACACTATCATAGGTATCTTAGTATCTTCTTATTTAAGAATTGTTGTTTTGGTTAGAGTGTTGATTTCTGTTTTGCCTGAGGACACACAAACTTTCTAAGTTGAGGCTGATGTCCCGTGAAAACATAAAACTTTCGATGCTTAAAACAAAGAATTTATGCTTGGACTTAGGTGGTAACGAGTGAATACCATGAGTCGTATGGTCAAGATACTCGTGAGGACGAGTCGTAAGGAGAACAGAAAGTTGAATCCCGAGAGATCAGCTACTGGAATATATACGACTAGCATAGTACAACTTGTAAAAAGACCTTACAAGTGGATGAAACGAGTCATATCTTATGCCGACTTACTTTTCCTATTCTGTTTAAATTAGGATTTCTGGGTTATTTTGAGATACTATAAATACCTTAGGGTTATTCCTTTATTAGGTTATACACTTTTACATTATTCTTACTACTTTTTCATACTTTTATCATTAAGGTTTTGTTCTTGAGATTTTTGGATTTTGATTCAATTGAAGACTTTGGATTTTCTTCTTCTTATTCTTGTGCAATTAATTACATGATTTCATTATTGATTATAATGGATTGTTGCATAAACATGAGTGACTAATTTTCTTGACTAGGGTTGTGAGAACCCTGGTAGATTAAAGTGGGAGATTCATTATTCTAAAGTAGTTGCATGTATCTTAATCTTCTTTATAGTAATTGACCTTAGAGCTACTGCAGAATTTTGAGAATTGCCTGTATTCGAGAACATCCTCACAAGGGAGTTTGAGATTGAGAAAAGGCGATTAAAACAGTAATTTGAGATTCACATTCATCTTATTATTCCGCATCGCATCTAATCAACTCAAGACTCAAAAGGTGAGAGTTGAAATGAAGTCATAGACAAGGAAAAATAAGGCGATGCCGTGAGACTCACACGATAAAGCGTGAGATTTATCTATGTGTTCATAAGACGATCAATAATATAGAGCTTGTCGACTTTACATGCAGAGTAGTAGAATAGGTGGGTTGAACATGAGAAATTTATGGAGTTAAAAAGTTAGGGGAAACACAGTCCTAGATGCTAATATGATATGCATAGACTTTATCCTTTAAGGACACAAAATGGGAGCACTTGCAACTTAATATGATATGCTTTCGACATTTTACTTGAACTATCTTTTAAATGAGAATTTGATGATAAATCCTAACATATTTCATAGATGCTTATAATCGATGCCTTATGTTAGGAAAACTAACATACGCCCTCCATATTCTTTGAGGAATCCATCTTTGTGCATTATGGTATATTCATTAATCGTATACCGCACATTCAAACTATTAGATGGACAACATGTGGTTCTCGACTTAAAATCAACTTTGGGGAAATTAATCATAATTTATTGGTTTGATGTATACATGTATTTTTGTATATAATATTTCAAACCAACACATGAAGCTTTTGTTCTCATTAGCTATGGATCAACTATTTATCGAAGACATTCAATGCCAAATAATCATCATCAAGATGAATTGTCTTGATTACACAATCTGAAAATCATGTTGTTAACTCAATTTTATTGATCAAACAACTTTATGAATGTCAAACTGGAGGTTGACATTAAATGTACATGTGATTATCTTATTGATTCATCTTTTCAACATATCATATGATAGGTGAATGAATCCATATTCTCCTTTTATAATTTTCAGATTTTAAGGGATCCAATCCCAACATTAGTTGATCCAACCAACTTATCATGAGAACATGCAATATTAAAAGTTCATGAAGAATTTTTTAATTCTTCAATATATGTTTAATAATCACTATGCACATCTTTAGGATGTTGCAATTGTTCATGTCAATTTATGAACTTTTATAATAGTAAACTCCAAATTTACCATGATATGTACTTTTTTCTTTAGTAAATTTCAAATTTAATATTACATAAATAAATTTTAGATTTACTATATTAGAAGTATATTTCAAAATAACTCTTCTCAATTATTCTGCTTTTTTCAGAGGTAAAGTTGTGATATCAACACAACCAAGTGCGCATTTGTATTGATAAGTTTTTCTAAATATTATCACATTCACCCCAAGGAATAGATCTATACTTATAACAATTAAAATTTTCATTCCTCAGGAATGAAATATAATTGTGTCTTAAGATTATCAAGTCTTGATAACTTATAACCTCTTTCATAATATTACTACTCAGGAGCAAATCGAGGTATACATATAATGTAGAGAATTTTTCTCTAACATATCTCACAGTCATAATAAGTGTGAGAAAATATTATCACTTTTGATGATTATTATTATCTTGTCCCCCATGCTTATACTCATACGTTCAATCACTTGTCTTCTTTCAGATATATTCAGCATTGCTACCATATTCCTTTTAAGAATGGAGCAAATTGTCAGCTTTCAGATTCATCATATATTGCTACCATATTCACTTTATGGAATAGAACATATTACTGAGATATGTTTCATGACTTTTCACGAAACACTCATTATTTTGCCTTAGCCATCATATCTCAGGGATCCAAACTCAACGTCTTATCCATATAAAGGAGTCTTAGGTTATAAATTTGATGAGACTAAACCCAACATCTTATCATCATGATGCATTAAAACTTTTAACACAATGTCTTATCCACTTAATGAGAAGAGACTTAAATTCATCATCATATCTTTTAACAATATTGTTAGATTGCAAACCAATTAATTTTCCTCAAATCCAACAATAAATATATCATTAGTAGCAAAAGATAAATAACATAAGAAATTACTAACTTTGAAATTACTGTTAGACTTATAATCTCACCTTATTTGGCAGAGCCTCGTGATGATAACGCAGTATAAAATAACAATTAATAAAGAAGAAGAGTAGAGAGAATATATACTAATTTTTATTTCTCTTCAGAGGTTTCTTAATGGAATTAATTACAATGAAAGAAAACCCTTTTATTTATAGGGAAAACTAGCCTTGGGGTTTCTAACTTTTCCATAAAAGTCATTCACTATATATAATAAAGTAGACATTCACTTTATATGATAAAATAAGAATTCACTATATATGGTAATATATTTATAACAGACAAAACGAAGAACGATATAAAAAGTAATACCCTAAAACATTTGAGCAAAAGATAATTTGTAGAAGAAAAATAAAATAAGAAAAGTGGAATAGGTATTTGAGAAATGGGGCCTAATAAGTCTACTTGACAGAAATTTAAATGCTTCATACGCATATTACGTGAAATATGAGATAAAAATTTTCTATATAATTATTTGATTGTTTGAGAGGTGGGGCCCAATAAATCCATTTGTCAAAAAAGTGATGCCTCATACACGTAATGCATCGAATGTGAGGCCCAGGGTAAAAAAATTTCACTATGATTAATATTTTGTACAAGTATAAAAAGAATATAAAGATACAAACATTAAAATTTAAACTCTTCTTTTGAGTGCTACTTTCGACAAATATTTCTAAGAACCCGTACAAAACATTCGTTGCAAAAATGTTAGTAACAAATAAAAATAAATTAAGAACTACCTATGCATATATGTATATAAAAATAAATTTTCGTTAAAAAGTTGACTCAGATTAGGTTTTAAATACATTATGGCTACGAAATGGATGCTCGATTTATCAGCCGTCCTAAATTGTCTTGCCAAATACGAATCATAAAATCTTTTGAATTGTTAAAAAAATTTCGTTATTGCCCGAATTTATTTACTTTATTACGTATTTATATATATAATATCCATCTTTTTATTTATGGAGACCTCAAAAATCGATTAAAATTTCTTCATTTGCCATTTAGTATAGTATTTTCACAAAAGATAAAACCAGGTGAAACAATAAAAAGATAAATCCTTAAAAGACATGCAACATACCATTGACTTTATTTAAAAGTAAAGAACTAAATATTGGCAAGGACACACTGTATAATATACTCTAATCTAACAACTCATGAAAATCAATAATCAACAGGCTACTCTCACGGCTATAATATCTAATAAAGAGATCCATTTATTAAACTCTCACGATTAAGGTTTCTTGTATTTTTTAAAAAGTGATGAGATCTTGACTTGATTAATTTGTTGCTCTGTATATTAAAATAATTAAGTCGATGTTATTATTTGTAGAATGTATTAAAAAATGTGCAGAAATATAAACGTCGATATATAATTACAAAAAAAATGCAAAACAACAAATATAATATAATTATTTTTTTAAAAAAATGTATTATGATATAAACAATTAAAATTATAATATGTAAAAAAGAATTGCAGTGAATGTTATGTGTTGACACCCAATTTTTGCTCTCTGTGCTTAAAATTAACGTCTTCAGGCTTGCTGACCGTTAAAAGGCACGGAATACAATTTTCACATGTTTTTTACAATTGTAATAAATTATTGATATTCATCCTTACTTTAGAATTTTATCAATTTATTTTTATATTTTTACTTTTTATAATTTATTAATAATTTTTCTTATCAATTCATTATCGTTTTTAACATTTTACAATCATCCGCATACATGCACGACAGATTGTCACATTTTTTACAGTATTTTTAAATTAATTAAATTTCAATATTCTTTATATTTTTCTGTAATTACATATCAATACCTGCATTTTTTAAATAATCTACAAAATTGAATCGGTTTAATTATTTTATTACACAAAGTAATAAATCAATTAAATCAATAAATTCACTTTTTAATTTTTTCCACACCTACTTTCCGAAATCAAAGGAATAATGTTGGAGAATGAAAATTTGATGAATTACCCTTTTCTTTTTAAATAATCTTTTCTTCTTTTTTTAAATACCAGCACATATACTCCACCTAATACCACCCACTCCCCTAATTCACTCACCTAGCACAATTAAAATAATAACACAACACGCACAATTTAACACTTCAACGGACACATGACACACACATCCGAATGGATACATTATACACCCCCAATGGACACATACAAACTGACACACCATATATCGGACCCATTCTCACATAGAGAGAGACATACAAAATCTACTCTCTCCCTCATTCAAACGTCTCTCTACCCTCATCTCCCTCTTTGTCTTTTTTCTCTCTACTGCCGGCCGCCGGAATGCTAGAGAACACTGCCGACCAACGCCGTATACCACCACCCAGCGACCACCCCTTCTCTCTTTCGCCATTACCTTGCCGGATCTGACCACTGGTGGGCTTTGCTCTTCCCTCTTCTATCTTTTCAGTCACCATACCACCGCCATTACGTCCCTTTCGTTCATTTTTTTGTTACGAAAAAAGCGGTATTTTCACCACCGCTATTTAACCCACAGATCTGGCCGCATCTTAATTTTGGGTGTTGGTCCGGTGAAAATCTTTGAAGCAACACCGATCTGACTAAAGTTGCTCACCCTCTGATGAATTGTTATTTTTCGGATTATATTGATTGTATTTTGTTTCATATATTTGTGTATATCGTTACTTACTTTTGTTGTTGCTGCTATCTTGCTCCGTTTTGATTATTTTGCCACTGGGTTTGCTACTGTTTTGAATAAGACATTGATTTTGGATAATTTTTGCCATTTACATTTTATTTGACTGTTAAAAGAACAGGATGATACTACATGATATTGGCCAATGAAAAAAAATATTATTAATTTTTGAGGCCTCCGTAAATAAAAGACGGATTTTACGTATATAGATACGTGATAAAAATAAATATTTTTGGATGATGATAGAACTTTTATAAGAACACAAAAGATTTTACAATTCGTATTTTGGCAAGACGATTTAGGACGGCCAATCAATTGAGCAATCACTTCGTAGTCATAGAGTATTTAAAATTTAATCTGAGCCCATTTTTAGTGAAACTTACACTTTTTACAAACCTTTTTCAATTTATTTTTTGTTAATTATTTATTTATTACTAACTTTTTTTACAAGTGTTTATACATGTAATTTTAGAATATTCGTCGAGAGTTGTATTCAAAGGGGGTCTTTAAATTTTGTATTGTATTTTATATTCTTATGTTTGTACAATATTAAAATAGTGAAAACTTTACTTCTTGGGTGTTGGGCGGGGAAATATTTTTCATTTACATAATTTCATCACTTTTAGGCAAAACTTAGACCGTTAATATTTACATAAAATAATTTAGCTACTCAACTAATTCACGCATTTACATATTACGTAGCCTTTTTATTTTCAAATGATTTTTTTTTTTAGTAATTTTGACCAAATAAAAGTATTATTTGAAAAAATTACTTTTCTGTTTTAGTACATAAAAGATATTTTTCTTTTATACGATACAAAATACTTTTTCTTTTTACATGAAATCTTTACATTTTTACACATATTTTTGTACATATTTTCATAACAATAAATTTGTTTATATACTTAATACACATACAACTTTACATTATTTTAAATATTTATACCTCATCCCTCTTTGATAAATTTAGTCTAGCCGGGTACCACAGTTGTGGATCCCGAAGGGTGCCTAATCCCTTTCTTTCGAGATAATTTGAACTCTTATCTAGAATTTCAATTGGTTTTTTTCAGGCTAAAAACTATTAGTCATACATGTTAACAAATAGGTTTCCTTATTTTCCTTAAAATTAAGTGGCGACTTTGTATAAAATCAATTCTTTTTTATTCCATAGTGTCGTGCTTTTTTAACCTCAGGTAAAAATAGGGTATGACAGAATGACGACTCTACTGGGGATGCACAACAGGTTCTAACCATGATAGACTTGATTTTTCAATTAAGGGTGGTATTTTTATATTTTTGTATATAATTAAATTCTTTGATTCCTTACTTGTTTTACATTGCAAATAATGTGAATTTGTTCATAAATTCTTTATATTTTTTACACAAATTAATTTTATTGTTTTGTCAAATTCTTTTATTCACTACTTATTCTTTACACTATATCTATATATTGTAGAAATTACTGTATGTTATTTTTCACTTTATTTAACAATAATCACAATTTCTTCGAGTCTTTGTCATGTACTTCACACACTGTGATTCACGCGAGGGGCATCTTACACTCTCCCAAACCTTCTTTGAATTTTATAGTTTTAGAGTTAGTGCATTTAGGTTAGTGCACTTTCTCGGAATTATTCAGTCCTATTCTGAATCGTTTAGGAAAATTCATATTCTAGAAATAAATCATGCTATACACAAACTCATAAAAAAGTTTGGACTACGTTTTGATCTGATCCTTGTCCTGACAAGATGCGTAGGCAATCCTGCGTTAGGGTTCGATCTCTTCACTGTTTAGAATAATTTCTCCGGTACTCAAAATTTGACGTAATTTTCTGAAATAGTTCAAAACGCTCTTTAAAATTCTTCAAATCAATAGCTCCTTAAATTCAAATCTCAATAACTGTAGTGTCTAACCAACCTACCTTCACATCTCACTCAATTTAGGTTCGAGAATACTCGGCTTCTTCTTTCAAACGTCATAAATCATTAAATTTTTGGTGCATCGAATCTTACTTTCAAAGTAAGGTTTCAACATTCTTTCAATCATAACAATGTTGCCAACCGCAACAAAATAATGACATACCTTCTTCAATGCTTGACCTTCTCAATCTTGTCAGTATACTAAAGTAGTGTCAACGCTCTCCTCCTGATGCCCAACATCCATCATTTCGATTGTTTGATCGGAATAATTTTAATGCTAAAAGCAGTTTCTTTTGGGTCGTCTCCACATTATTCAAAGATGACTATCATTTTTCATCATCACTCATCTTTAGTCTACGTAAATAATCGGAGACGATATCAACATAAATCTCCGTAGACAATCGGAGATATCAAGTATTAAGTCCTCAAAGAAAATCGATGAACTTTACCAGAATTAAGATATGCTTCATAGACAACCGAAGATAGTATTCATGACATAGTCTTCGTAGACAATCGAAGACAACATTTATAACATAGTCTCTGTAGATAACCAGAGACCTCATTTTATCATCAAGTCTCCATAGACAATCGGAGATATCATACATAGTCTTCGTATATAATTGAAGACAACATTCATGACGTAGTCTTTGTAGAAAATCAAAGACAACATTTATTACATAGTCTATGTAGACAATCAGAGACATTATTTTTTATCACAGTCTTCGTAGACAATCAAAGACACCATTCATCAACATCAATCTCCATACACAATTGGAGATATCATCAAGTCTTCGTATACAATCGCAGACATCATCATTCAACATCAGTTTTCATAAGATATCATAAAGTCTTCGTATACAATCGCAGACATTATCATTCAACATTAGTCTTCGTAGATAATCAAAGACGACAATCAACATCCATCTCCATAGACAGTTGGAGATATCATCAAGTCTTTGTATACAATCACAGACATCATCATTCAACATCAGTCTTTGTAGACAATCGAAGATGACAATCAACATCCATCTTTATAGACAATTGAAGATATCATCAAGTCTTCATATACAATCACAGACATCATCATTCAACATCAGTCTTCATAGAAAATTGAAGACAACAATAAACATCAGTCTCGTAGACAATCGAAAACGACAATCAATATAGTTTACGTACACGATCGAAGACATCATGACATAGCTTTCGTAGACAATCGAAGACATCATGACATAGCCTTCGTAGATAATCGAAGATATCATTCGTCACTTAAATCTCCGTAGAAAATCAAAGATATCATTTTTGATATAGTCTCTGTAAACAATCTGAGACATCATTTTATCATCAGTCTCCATAGACAATTGGAGATACAACATACTCTTTGTAGACAATCGAAAACAACATTCATCATATAGTCTTTGTAGACAATCAACAGCAACATTCAACATCATTCTCCAATTGGAGATATCAAGCATAGTCTTCGTAGACAATCGGAGATGACAATCAACTTTAGTCTTTGTAAACAATCGAAGACGCCATTCATCAGCATCACTCTTCATAGACAATCAAAGGCGACAATCAATATCAATCTCCATAGACAATTGGAGATAATATCCATTAAATCTCCGTAGATAATCGGAGACGACAATCAACTTTAGTCTTCGTAAACAACCGAAGACGCTATTCATTAGCATCAGTCTTCATAAGCAATTGGAGATATCATTCATTAAATTTTCATAAATAATTAGATACATCCTTCATTTTTAAGTCTGCATAGATAGTCGGAGACATCTTTCATTCATAGTCTTCGTAGACAATCGAAGATGACAATCAACATTACTCTCCATAGACAATTAGAGATATCATTCATTAAATTTCTGTAGACAATCGGAGACATCTTTCATTCCTAAGTCCTCGTAGACAATTAAAGACGTCATTCATGTTCAAATCTCTGTAAACATTCGGAGACATCATGCATCTCTTCAACAAAAAGTACAATTCAGAACAACAACATATTTTTGCTCTCTGTACTTAAAATTAACGTCTTCAGACTTCCTGACCATTAAAAGACATGAAATACAATTTTCACATGTTTTTTACAATTGTTAATAAATTATTGATATTCATCCAAACTTTAGGATTTTATCAATTTATTTTTATATTTTTACTTTTTATAATTTATTAATAATTTTTCTTATCAATTCATTATCGTTTTTAACATTTTACAATCATCCGCATACGTGCACTACAGGATGTAACATTTTTTTTACAGTATTTTCAAATTAATTAAATTTCAATATTCTTTATATTTTTTCTATAATTACATAACAATATTCATATTTTTGTATCATCCACAAAATTGAGTCGATTTAATTATCTTACTACACAGAGTAATAAATTAATTAAATCAATGTATTTTCACTTTTGAATTTTTTCCACATCTACTTTCCTAAATCTAAGGTATAATATTGGAGAGTGGAAATTTGATGAATTATCCTTTTCTTTTTAAATAATTTTTTTTTTAAATACCAACACATATACTCCACCTAAGACTCCACCGACTCCCCCAATTTACTCACCTACCACAATTAAAATAATAACACAAGACGCACAATTACACACTCTAAAGGACACATTACACACACATCCCAACGGACACATTAACACCCCCAACGGATAATACACACTCACACACCTTATACCAGGGACCCATTCTCACATAGAGAGGGACATACAAAATCTACTCTTTCCTCATTCAAACGTCTCTGAACCCTCATCTCCCTTCTTGTCTCTTCTCTCTACGGCTGTCGGAACGCCGGAGAACACCGCCGCCCAACACTGGATACCACCACCTAGCAACCACCCCTCCTCTCTTTTGTCGTTACCTTGCCAAATCTGACTACTGGCAAGCTTTTTGTCGGCCAAGAACCGCCACCAACATTAATCAATGACAGCAACAGCCGGCGGATCTGCCGCCGCCACTGCATCTTTACCATCTATAGTCAGAAAACCAACCAGCGCCACTACTGCATCATCGATCTACCGCCGCCGAAATTAATCATCGGACGGTAGGCTTTGATCTTCCCTCTCCTATCTTTCCAGTCACCATTCAATCGTCATCATGTTCCTTTCATTCATTTTTTTATTATGGAAAGAGCGGTATTTTCACCACCGCTATTTGACCCACAGATCTGGCTGCATTTTAATTTTGGGTGTTGCTCAGGTGAAGATCGTTGAAGCAACACCGATTTGACTAAAGTTTCTCACCCTCTGATAAATTGTTATTTTTGAATTATATTGACTGTATTTTATTTCATATATTTGTGTATATCGTTGCTTACTTTTGCTGTTGCCACTATCTTTCTCCGTTCTGATTATTTTGCCACTGGGTCTGCTGCTGTTTTGGATAAGACATTGATTTTGGATAATTTTTGTCATTTACATTTTATTTGACTGATAAAGTTCATTTTTTTGTTCACGGAGGCCTCAAAAATTAAAAATATGTAATAAAAATAAATATTTTTGGGCGATGAAGAAACTTTTATATAACAACACAA
This sequence comes from Capsicum annuum, assembly GCF_002878395.1. Lineage (NCBI taxonomy): Eukaryota > Viridiplantae > Streptophyta > Magnoliopsida > Solanales > Solanaceae > Capsicum > Capsicum annuum. The sequence continues at coordinate 120,641 of NW_025887115.1, forward strand.
AAGATTTTACAATTTGTATTTTGGCAAGAAAATTTAGGATAGCTAATCAATTGAGCAATCACTTCGTAGCTAATCAAAAGATTTTACAATTCGTATTTAAAATTTAATCTGAGCCCACTTTTTAAAAAAATTTACATTTTTTACATACTTTTTTCAATTTATTTTTTGATAATTATTTATTTATTACTAACATTTTTTTACAAGTATTTATACAGGTTATTTTAGAATACTCATCGGGAGTTGCATTCAAAGAGGCCTTTAAATTTTGTATTGTATTTTATATTCTTATGTTTGTACAATATTAAAATAGTGAAAACTTTACTTTTTGAGTGCCGGGCGGGGATATTTTTCATTTACATAATTTCATGGCTTTTAGGCAAAACTTAGACCATTAGTATTTACATAAAATAATTAAGTTAATCAACTAATTCACGCATTTACATATTACGTAGCCTTTTTATTTTCAAATGAATTTTTTTTTCTTCGTGATTTTGATCAAATAAAAGTATTATTTTTAAAAAATAATTTTCCTTTTTAGTACATAAAAGGTACTTTTCTTTTATACGTTACAAAATACTTTTCTTTTTTACATGAAATCTTTACATTTTTACACATACTTTTGTACATATTTTCATAACAATAAATTTGTTTATATACTTAATACACATACAACCTTACATTATTTTAAATATTTATACCTCCTTTTTCTTTGATAAATTTAGTCTAGTCGGGTAGCACAATTGTGGATCCCGAAGGGTGCTTAATCCTTTTCCTTTGGGAAAATTTGAATTCTTACCTAGAATTTCAATTGTTTTTTTGCAGACTAAAAACATTAGTCATATATGTTAAAAAATAGGTTTTCTTATTTTTCTTAAAATTAGGTGGGGACTTTGTATAAAATTAATTCTTTTTTAGTTCATAATATCTTGCTCGTTTTGACGTTAGGTAAAAATAGGGTATGACATTATGTACATATGCAGATGACTATACAAAAATATTAAAATGATAATAAAATGATAAAAATCCTAAAATTTACAAAATTAATGATAATTATAAATAAATTATGCAAAATTAAAATATGGCAATAAGTTGGAAAATATCTTTAAAAATGTTGATTATCAATAATTTATTAAAAATTATAAAAAATGTGTAAAAAATTATATTTTCTACTTTTTAATGATCAGAAAGCTTGAAAGCATTTATTTTAAGAATGGAGAGTCAAAATTGGGTGTCAACACAACAATCATATTCTTAAAGAAATTGGTTAGTAGAGGACATAAAGGACTAGAATACGCCTAGGTGGATGCTGAACAACTTAGTAAAAATTCACTATTAGTGCCTAGGGCTTGATGAGGTATAAAGATAATATACATGTAGGACCTCGCAAAATTCTAAACTTAATTCAGTTCTTTAAAGCTTGTTAAGGGGTCCCAGACTTAGAAAGCTTTATCTAAGTATTCAGACCTAGCATTATTTTATCCTTCGTAAGTTGGCGCCACTGTTTCACGACCCTCATGACCTTAACATAATATTTTTAGGTCGGATCATGATCAGGAATGTCAGTAGGTGTTCTCGGACAAGTTTTGATTTTTTTGGACTTTGTTTGAAATATATTTGAAAGCTTAAACCAGTGGATCGACGCGATCTCGACGCGCTGCATCACCTATCGAGTCGATGAGTATTTTTTTCCAGTTTTCAGTGCAAATTCCAGTGAACCGATATGGACTCGACATGGCGCGTTGGCTATCGCATCATGCCAACAAAATAACACGTTGATCTGCGCGTCATAAATCAATTTTTAGTCATTAAAAAGCCACGTGTTCAGGGGTAATTGGGTCTTTTTCACCTAATGTCAGCCCCCAGAATACGAGATTAAGTCCCTTTAGAGGCAAAATCCATTTATCTTTCTCAAAATTTCTCAAGAAACAAATCTAGGGTCTCTAATTCAAGATTTATCCTTCAAGAACACTCCATCATTCTTCACAAATTTGAATACCAAGGTATGTCAGGTGTTTATCCAAGCGTACCTTCCACCCTTGGAGTTTAAGAAACTATTTTTAAAACATTATGTGTATTGATTTCATGAATTTCATGTTGGGTTTGATTATATTCATGATTATAATAATTAATAATCCATGTTTTGTTACAAGTTTCATATGGAGTTATTGGATATATGTATAGAATCATGTTAATCCATGCTGAACCCTTGAAATTGTAAATGGAGATTTGAATTATGATGCCTATGTGCTGTTTAGTGTCATGTGCATGGATTTTGTTCTCCAAGTGTTTGATAAATTGCTCATGTGAACAAAGAAAAAGGAACAAAATCATGTCATGTTAGCTTATGTGCAAGTTATATCATGCAAGTGTTTGATGGAATGTCTCTATGAATGAGTTATGATCAAGTGCATATGGTCATGTCTTTCAAGTTTATGCTATGATTTATTTTTCGTGCTATCAAGTCGTGAGGGTATCCAATACCCGAAAACATAGCTTTTTACCTAGAGCTATGGTAGTTATAGAATAGTTTGAGTAGTGTCATGAACAGTAGTCTCAGTAATCAGTCATAATTATAGTTCAGTATTCAGTTCAGACCTCAGTAAGTCCAGCTAGTCAACAGAACTTTGTAGCATTCCATCAGTTAACATTCAGTAGTACTCCATCAGTTGACGGAACACAGAGAACTCAGTTCAGTTCAGTTAGACAGTACGATCAGTAACAGTTCAGTCCAGCCTAGTACAGTTTAGAAACCAGTCCAGTGTCTATTTAGTTGAGAGTAGGATTCAGCACTGAGCGAACCTAGGGATGTGGGCATTCCTATCAGCAGAGGGTTTGACCCTTAGTAGCAGTCCCTGCATTATAGAACTACATAGCGAGCATAGGTTGAGATATCTTCCTGCTAGACTAGGGTGGATACATCTTATACTACTTTTTCTATCAGCGAGGGTTGACGAAAGAGCTTTTTGTCAAAGAGGGTTAACTCATAGCTTATCTTTACTCGTGGCACAATACTAATACCCTTTCAACTAGGTTACAAGTTAGACCTCAATCTATCCAGAAAGAGGCTTATCAGTTAGATGATTACCTCCCATAGTCTCAGTTTCAGTCTTAAGAATAAAACTCAGTTCAGTTCTACAAAAATCAGAACTGTAAGACACAATCAATTAGTTCAATACGAAACTCAGCATAGTTCCACAGAATCAGGACTGTCAGCTACAGTCATGCATCTATCAGTTATACAGTATTAGTAAACTCAGATATCAGTAAATTAGTAATTCAGAACTCAGTATCCAATGTCATCATGACCTCAATTACAGTTTACGTCTTTTATGCCTGTAATCTCATTCAGTTATACTCATGTTATTCAATTAGTATTGTTTATGTATATGAACCCATGCACTCAGCCTACCTCACTTAGCATACCAGTACATTCAAAGTACTGATGCATATATTTGTTTTATGCTATGATGTCTTATATCATAGGTTCAGATATACGGGCTCCCAATCATACTTAGCAGCCCAATCCATCAGTAGCAGACTAGTGGTGAGTCCTCATTGTTTGAGGATAGATTTATCATTACAGTATTTCAATACTCAGTTTTCTTCAGTAGTCAGAGTTAGTTGGTGACTTTTCCATCAACTCTTTGTTCAGACAGTAGAGGCTTTTCTGATTAGAGTATTTATAGACAGATATTCATTTTTGGTATTGATATACCGTACTCAGTATTTATTTATAATTTTGAACCTCATGGTAAGTTTCCGCCTAATTTTTACATAATAAAGTATTATTCAGTTATTGCAGTAGGTACCATTCATGGGTTAGCTTGTGGTCCCTCGGGATTATGAGCATCGTGTAACATTTGAGGTATAGACTCAGGGCGTTAGAAACTTGGTATCAAACCCTAAGGTTCAATAGAGTCCTAGAAAGTCTGAAAGCCGTATCTAGTAGAGTTTTGTGCATGGGTATATAGAGCACTACACTTATGGACATGAGGCTATTAGATGTTTTAGGAAAAGTTTTCCTTCTTTTAGTAATCATGTCGTGCGGGTGAGCACTAGCTCAAGTTAAATTCTCTATCTAATCTAAGTTTCTTTTTTGTTTATAAAATATGCCTCCAAAGAGGACTAAGGGAAGAGGAACGGAAGACCAGCCAGTACCTCAGCCCATCCAGCCAGACTCCCTGGACGAATATGTCTCCCACACTAAATTCAGAGCAGCTTTCACCACCCTAGCTCATTCTATAGCAGCCCAGAATAAAAGCCCAACTATCATTTCTGCCAACCTAGTGGCCAATATTGCTACAGCCAGGATTCGTGACTTCACCCGAATGAACCCTCCAACTTTTAATAGGTCAAAGTCAGATGAGGATCCATAGGAATTTTTTGATCAGGTGCAGAAGGTTACAAAGATTATGGGGGTGACAGCTAGTGAGAGTGCCTAGTTAGTTGAATATCAGTTGTAGGATGTGGCTCACTCATGGTTCAAATAGTGGAAAGTAGAGTAGGCCACAGATGCAGGGACCATAGAATGGGAAAAGTTTGCTATTGCTTTTTTGGATAGGATCTTCCCGCTAGAGTTGAGGGAAATGAAGGTTTTGGAATTAATAAATTTGAAGCAGGGAAACATGATGGTACAAGAGTATTCTCTCAAGTTTACTCAATTATCCAGATACACTTCTCATGTGGTAGCAGATAACAAATCTAAATGAGTAAGTTTGTGTCTGGCGTGTTTAATAGTGTGGTCAAGGAGTGTAGGACCGCAATATTGATTAAGAAGATAGACATATCCAGGCTCATGGTCCATGCTTAGCTGATAGAGAAGGCTAAGAATAAAGAGAAGAAGAGGGAGAATAAGAAAGGTAGAACAGGTAGCCTGCCTAAGTCAGAGGGCGGTAATAGTTCTTACTTCCACCTAAAATCCTCAGTCCTAGCTCTGTCCTCAACCAGTTCTCTCATTCTAAAATTTAGAGAATACAATAGAGATAGGGCGTTAGGCCCTAAGCCCCAGAGTAGTGTTAGCAGTGCTCGAATAAATCTTCTCTGCCAGAAGTGTGGCAAAAACCATCAGGGTGTCTGCAGAGCTGGCAGTGATGTATATTTCATATGTGGCAAGACAGGCCACAGAGTTAGATAGTGTATTTAGGTGGGTTCATAGAGTCAGCATAACCATCTCTTAGCTCAGTCAAGTTTCTCGAATCAGCAGGGTGCCGCCTCTAGTGCCACCAGTGGGCAAAGTCCAAATAGACTCTATGGACTTCAATCGCGACAGGATCAGGAAGGTTCTTCTCATGTGGTCACTAGTACATTACAAGTTTATCATTTTCATTTTTATACTTTACTAGATCCAAGAGTATAATACCCGTACTTTTCCTAGCTTGGAAATTTTTCCCGAGAATGTTAGAAGCTTTCTTTGAAAGATGAATCCACTTTTGTACATGTTGTATTTTTTAAATTTTCACTTTCTATCACATGGGAAATTGAATAAGCTTTCCATGGATACCAATTTTATCAAAATACGGTATCGGACGAGGAAGTTATAGCCAAAAAATATAAGGCAGTAAAACTGCCCAGGTGCGATGGTGCAGGCAGACAGACCGTCAAAGAATATTTGAATGTTAATGATTTAACCCTATTACCTAACCGATAACAATCAATAACCAATAGACCGATAATCGATAAGCCGATATCTTAATGGTTCTTAATGGTTTAGCTTTATTACAAACCGATAATAAATATGTCAAACCGATAAACTTTAAAACCGAACCAAACTGCCCCATATGCAGCCCTAGAAGGTTGCTTAAATTTAATATTCCATTATACTTCTATATCCCACGAAAGCTCTGAAATATATGAGAGAAATAGTTATAAATTTCAGTAAATAGTAGTAACGATATAGAGAAATTATGGTCAATGATCTATGGTCCCATGGTACATCTGAATGTATCACATAAATTGAATGACTTGACACTGATGCATCATATACTCATGTAATGCTATCATTCTTTTTGTTGATCATTTATCTAGAATAAAGATAAATGTATTTGAGCGTCTACGTCAATTGCATTGTTTATACTATACTGTTGACAGTTTCCCTTTCAATTCTTTATCTTCTTGAGTGAAAATAATTAAGTTTATGAAACTGGTACCATTTATTAATAAGGAACAATCCACATACTATAAACAAGAAAAAGTAAGCATCTACACACGTAAAGAAAGACAACAATACTGCTATTTTAATTTGAAATTAATACTGCTCCTACACTTTGATAAAATGTACCTTCAAAACTCAAGGGGTCTTGATCAATAGAAAATTTGGAGAATGAAACAAATCTAAGAAAGACCTTATGCCTAAGAACTTTAATGTTCAAGTTGAAATACTTAGTTGAGTCACTTATTTTTCAGGTGTCTTTTTACTGGAATTAGTGCAGTGAAGTTGTTGATTGGTGGTAAAATAAGTGGAGTATTGTATTCAATTAGGTGTGTTTTAAACTTTGTTTCAACTTTTTCATTTTTCTTGCTAAGCTTGTTGGCTTCTCGATTATATTTGTAACTTATTTTTGATATTAAGCATGTAGCAATAAATTTGTTGTTAAAATCGAAGTATGTATCACTTTTATCTTATTTTTAAGGTAAACTCGTTTTATTTTCTACTTTAAGAGCATAAGTTTGAATAATTTAGTGAAACTATTTAAGTGTCAATTAATCAACTTAATTATGCTTTCTTTGCTAACTAATTCTTTATATAGAACCTGATCATACATTATCACTAATTAAGATTTCCAACAAGGTTAATTATTGATTAAGACTAATTATCGTGTTTCTTATTAAGATGGTTAATTAGCACTGATTATATTTTTTTTAATTTCAACCTTAATAGGAAGATAAATAATCTAGAGCGTAGTTGGATGCATAAGAGGTTAGATGGCTAAGGGGGTTTACACTCTAGATTTGTAACCGGGGTGGGTGAATTTATTTAATTTGCATGTTCTCAACCAAATCTTATGAGTGGTGACAAAGTTAGATGTCCATGTGCAACATGTCAGAACTATAAATTCATGTATGTTGAAACTGTTAAATGTCACCTTTATCAATCTGGATTTATTGATAACTACTTTATTTGGAAGCATCAAGGGGAAAGAGATGATATAAGTGGGACTTCTTATGTTAATGCATTACATAGTGGTGGTCAACCTGCATTCGGAGAGAATCCATTCCGACAAATGATTTTGGATCCAGCTGGTCCCAACTTTTCTCAGGGTTCAAGTTGGCAATCTTATAGCAATAGTGAACCTGGGTTATCTCATCCTTTTCAACATTCAATGGAGGAAGATCTTAATCCCGCGTCCAAAAAATTTTATGATTTACTAGATGCTGCTGATGCAGAATTATATTCGGGTTCATCCTTCTCTCAACTTACAGTTATCTCTCGAATGTTGAATATTAAAATAGAGAATAATATGTCGCAGAGAGGCTCTAACCAAATGATGCAATTGCTGAAAGAGTCTTTACCTGAAGATAACATCATGCTTGATAGCTATTATCAGAGGAAGAAGTTGGTGCGTAGCTTGGGTTTGCCAGTTGAAAAGATTGATTGTTATGAATCAGGATATATGTTGTATTGGGGTGATGATAATGAATACCTTACATCTTGTAAATTTTGTATCAAGCCAAGGTATAAGCGTTATGTTGGCTCTCGTAAGAGGAAATTGGTCCCTTACAAGAGAATGCATTATTTTTCTTTGATTCTGAGATTACAAGGATTATATGCATCCCATGCTACAGCTGCTGACATGAGATGGCATCATGAGCATAAAAAAGAGGATGGTGTGATGCGCTATCCATCAAATTCTGAGGCTTGGAAGTACTTCAAAGAAACTCATCCCTTTTTTGCCGCCTAACCAAGAAATGTCAGGTTGGGGTAATGTACAGATGGTTTTCAACCATTCAATCAGTCTGGAAGAAAATATTCTTCGTGGCAAATAATTGTCACTCCATACAATTTACCTCCAGGAATGTGCATGAAAGAGACTTATATATTCTTAACAATCATTGTTCCAGGTCCCAGCAATCCCAAACATAAAATTGATATTTATCTATAACCCCTAATAAAGGAATTGAACTTGTTGTGGGAGACAAGTGCGAAAGCATTTGACATCTCAAAAAGGCAAAACTTTCAATTAAGGGCAGATTTGATGTGGACAATTAGTGACTTTCTGATATATTCTATGTTATCGGGATAGAGTACTGCGGGTAAATTAGAATGTCCTTATTGTATGGAGGAAACACAATCTTTTAGATTGCAGCATGGAAGAAAACAATCCTGGTTTGATTGCCACAGAATGTTCCTTGACCAACATCACCCATTTAGGAGAGATCGAAAGAACTTTCTTAAAGGCCAGACTGTCAAAAGACCTCCCCCAACAAATAGAATAGGAGAGGAAATTTTGGACCAGATTTGTAATTTAGGGATAAGAAATGTTACAGAGTTAGATGCAGAACAAGTTAATAAAATAATATGTAAGAAATGTGGGTGGAAAAACTGAAGCATCTTTTGGAATTTGCCATACTGGAGTTCTAACATGATTCGACATAATCTTGATGTGATGCATATTAAGAAAAACTTCTTTGATAATGTATTTAACACTGTTCTTAATTTTGATGACAAAACTAAAGATAATCCATAGTCACGGTTAGATACGACAAAGTATTGTGATCGACCTCAATTGGGAAAGGATAGTAATGGACAATATCCAAAAGATGTCTATACATTAGAGAAGGAAGCAAAAGTGATCTTGTTTAATTAGGTGAAAGGCTTCAAGTTTCCAGATGAGTATGTTTCAAATTTGGGTAGGTTTCTAGACATAAATGGGAAAAGATTATTTGGAATGAAGAGTCACGATTGTCATGTATTCATGCAACGACTAATGCCTATTGCTTTTTGTGAACTACTTCCTAGTAATGTGTGGCAGTCACTAACAGAATTGAGCTTATTTTTTAAGGATCTTACTTCGACCACTCTACGAGTGAATGATATGGTGCGATTAGTGAGAGATATTCCATAAATTTTGTGCAAATTGTAACGTATATTTCCTCTAGGGTTCTTTGACTCAATGGAACATCTTCCTGTGCACCTTCCATATGAAGCAAGGGTTGCTGGACCTGTGCAATATTGATGGATGTATCCTTTTGAAAGGTAAATATGTAACTCTATGTCAAACTTGTGACAGTTAATTAATACATAACCTTCCAAAACATAATGTTACATCTTTTTCTATATATAGGTATTTGGGAACTCTTAAAAAATGATTGGGAATAAAGCTAGTGTTGAGGGTTCCATTTGTGAAGCGTACTTGATGATGTAGTCAACACAATTATTTTCTTATTATTTTGAACCTCATGTCATGTCGCTAAATCATAATGTGGATCGTAATGACGATGGTGGTGTTGTGGAAGATCTTAAAGGAAATCTTTCAATATTCTCCCATCCAGGTCAACTTTGGGGAGAAGCAAAGAAAAGAGATTTAACCTTAGATGAAATCAAGGCGGCCCAAACTTATATTTTACTAAATTGTGAGGAGGTTGAGCCATTTGTTAGGTAACCAAATTCTCTTAATAATAATAAAATCTATTCTTATATCGTGGATTCTCATATTTAAATTAATTTTTTGCAATGAAGTATGTACTTGCAACGTTTGGAAGAAGAATTTTCGAATCTCTCTCAAAGTAAAATAGATGAGAGCCTTGAAGAAAATTTTGCTATATGGTTCAAGGGATATGTAAGATTTAAATAAATATTAACTTTCATATAATGATGCATGTACTTAAATTGGCTTCTCATGTTTAACTAGATCTTTGTTTTTTTTTAAATAGGCTCGGTGCAATCCCATTGAAAATGAATACTTGCGTAGTCTTACTCGTGGACCATTAATAGGAGCTACATCTCATTCAGTTTATTTTATTAACGGATATAAATTTCACACAAAATGTCATGGTAGTATGAGATCACAATGAATAGTGGAGTTTGTATCTCGGATCCAAATTTTGGGGATTATTATGGGCGGATAAAAGAGATCATATAAGTAGAATACCGTGAAGAACCTTTAAAGCAAACTGTGTTATTCAAATGCGAATGGTTTGACCAAACAATAGATGTCGGTGTTAAGAAGCATGATCGGTACAAATTGGTTGAAATTAACCATCATCGTTGGTATAAAAAGTATGAGCCTTTTATTCTTGTAATGCAAGCAACACAAGTATGTTTGTACCTTATCCAAGCAAAAAAAAGGACAAGGAAGATTGGATAGCTGTATTGAAGGTCAAACCTCAAAATTTTATTGAATTACCAGTTTGTAAAGTGGTGATAACTTTAGAAGTGAATGTTCCTTTTCAAGTTGAAGAATTTGGAACTGCTGCTTATTTTTTGCTATGTTTCCAGTAAGCAGATGCAATGACAACTATGTTAGTTTTTCTTTTTGGGGGCTAAAAGAGCCACACATAGATTAATTATAGAAAATAACCAATCCATATACATTCTCAAATGAGAATTGTGAGTATTTTAGCGTCAAACATACAATAAATTAAATCTTTACTTGTGTTGTTCAGATTCCTAGTTTGATGTTTCTATTTTTTTCTTTCTTTTCTTTGTCATATAGAAACTCCAAAGAATGAATAATGTAGTTGAGACTCTATCATTCCTTATTGCAATATCCCTCTTCTCATCTTTATTGAAAGGTGTTATATTATGTTGTATGTCTAAAGTTGAAATTCTGATTCTGTAATTTCTTTACTGTGATGTTTGGAATGTTAGTTTTATCCATTAGGAGAAATGTCCTTGCCTGCCTTTGGTAGTGATTGAAAGAAATAGAAAGTTAGTAGTTGTGTACCTGCAAAACAATGAATATGGTTAGCTAAAATATCTGCCAGCAAGTTTCCTTCTCTGTAGGTATGAGCCACTTCGACCAAGTTATGAGCCATTAACATCTTTATTTTCTTTATCTCCATCGCAATGGTCCATGTCACCTCCCAAACGCCATGAATAATTTTGCTGACAGTGAGGAAATCTATCTCAATCATCAGAGGTGTTAACCTATTATTAAGACATTGTTGTAGTGCATATATTGTTTGTTACTATAATTCTCAGCAACAATTTTTATTGCTAATGTATGTTTTCTGTTATTGCAGCTGATGCTAGTTTTATGCTATTTTTTCAGCAAGCAGCTGCTGCTATTTTTCCTGCAAGCAGTTGCTTCTATGCCACTTTGTTTTGCAGCTATATTTCCTACTAGTTTCTCTTGTTTTTTCTCTTTGTTTTGCTGCTATGCCAAGATATTTGGTGATATATTTTTGCTTAGAATAACGCAAAGAAACTTGGTGGTGTGTCATGATTCTCTTTTGGTTTACTGCTAATGTACGTTGGTCTCATTCTAAATACTTAAAAATTCTGTATAGGCTCTTAAAATAGGTCGAGATCCAACTCCAAGTGAGTTACATTTGTATGTCTATACACATAATCATGATGGAAAATCTTTTGTTGGTGAGCGTTCCCGACTTGTACATGTAAGTCCATAACTTACATCCAACTATATGATACTCATCTCTTATTTTTCTTTTGTATTGACATAAACTTGAGTCTATTTTAATAACTTCACTTGTTACAGGAAAGGTATGAAGAAATTGTACTGGAAAAAGTACAATGTGAATCTGAAATTGACCAATTGGAGACATATTATGAAGCTGCGGGAGGAGCAAAGAAGTAAAGACTATTTGTCTTGGATCTGAAGCTGCCAGTTACTTTAGAAAAAAACTTTGTACCTGCAATGCTTCCACATCATCAGCACCACCTTCGATTTTTATACCGAGAATAAATATAGAGGATTTTGTGAAGCAATTGATACCACTCATTTTCTTTCGATAGTTATTGAGCGTGTTGGTGGTATTAGGGTACAAGAAGGGGCGTGCTTGATCCTCCTCCTACTAATGATGATGATGACGATGTTGATTCATAGATTCATATTATTTGTAGTCCATGATCGTTGCACTAATTTTTGATAGACTATTTTGACATTAGTTTATGTTTGACAAAATACTTGAAATTGTGGGTGTTGGACACAATTGTTATGAATTTTGCTATCTATTTGAATGTTGAATATTTAATGGTTTTATAATTTATTGTTTCAACTATTTCCTTATAAAATTATTAGTGAAATAAAATTAGTGACTAACTTTACTCGTTGCTACTGAAAAAATTTAGGGACGGATTAATTTAGTTGCTAAAGACGGCTGCAATTAGTGACGAAAAATTAGTGACTAACATTAGTCGTAGCTACTGAAAAACTTTAATGATGGATAAATTTGGTTGCTAAATATGGCTACTCAGTCGACCAAATTATGTTGCAACGAATCAATGATAAAATATTCTGTCATAAATTAAGCCACGACCAAAATAAATTTTGGGAATACCAATGCTATAGCAACAGAAATGTACGTCAGTAATATCAACAACCAAACTATTTCGTCGCTAATTAGTCATAAATTTTGCGACAGAATTCAAATTTTTGTCGCTATGAGGTTAGCAACGAGCAGTATAGCGACAAAACATGTTTTTTCTATTCCGTCGCTATTTCTATTTAGAGATGGATTTTCATATGATAGCGACGAATATGTTGTGTTGCTAAATGCTGTTTTTTTGTAGTAGGTACAGATATCAATCATGGGTTAGCTTGTGGTCCTTCGGGGTCATGAGCACCGTGTAGAGTTTCGGGTACCTGATTTGAGGCGTTACAAATTTGATATTAGAGTCTAAGGTTCAACAGTGTTCTACGAAGTCTGAATAGCCACATCTAGTAGAGTCTTGTACGTGAGTGTGTTGTGCACCACACTTATGTACAGGAGGCTATAAGATGTTTTAGGAATAGTTTTCCTTCTTTTAGTATTCATGTCGTTATAGTAAGCATAATCTCAAGTCAATCTCTCAGTCTAATTCATTTCTCCCTTTCTTTTATACAACATGCCGCCTAAAGGAAGAAACGGGAATCAGTCAACCCCTCAGCCCGAAGAACCTTTGGGCGATCATGTTTCTTATGTGGAGTTTAGGGATGCATTCACTACCCTTACTCAGTTAGTTGCTGCTCAGAATGAATGAACAACTATCGTTCTGGCCAAAGCAGTGGCCAATTCAGCTGATGCAAGGATTTGGGACTTCACCCAAATGAACTCTCCATTCGTTTTTGGGTCTAAGTCAGATGAGGATCCTCAAGAATTCCTAGATCAGGTTCAGAAGGCGACTGACATCATGGGGGTGACTACTATTGAGAGTGTTGATCTAGCTGAATATCATTTGCAGGATGTGACTCATATTTGGTTCAAGCGGTAGAAGTCAGAAAGGGCAAATGATGCAAAAGCTATAGAATGGGATGAATTTGTTACTGCATTCTTAGAGAGGTTCTTCCCCCTAGATCGTAGAGAAGCTAAAGTGTTAGAATTCATTAACCTTAGGCAGCCAACATGACAGTGAAAGAGTATTCTCTTAAGTTTATGCAATTAGACAAATATACCCCTCATGTGGTTTCAGACAGTAGGGCCAAGATGAATAATTTGTGTCAGGGGTGAATGATATCATGGTTAATGAGTGTATATCAACCATGCTGAATAGTGACATGACTTTTAACCATACTTATGACCAATGCTCAGTAGATAGAAGAGCAAACGATTAAGATGAGGGAAAAGCAGAGTAAGAGGGCAAGGACCGGTAGTTTCAGCTTTGCTTAGCCTAAGTCAGGAGGTGGTATCCATTCTCAATATAGTCAGAAGCTTTTGGTCCCACCTTCAGCTGGTGCACCAGTACCCAAGTTCAAGAATGACCATTATGATGGGTCGCCAGGATCCGAGGCCCAGGGTAGTGAGAAAAGGAGTCTTACCTATCCGCTTTACAAAGAGTGTGGTAAGAATCACCTAGGTGTATGTAGAGCAGACAGTGAGATATGTTATGGATGTGGTAAGCCAAGCCACAGGCTGTGGGAATGTAGAGTAAGAGCTCAGAAGGAAAAAGATTTGTTCCATTAGGGCGTCACTTTTTATACCACTAGTGGTCAGTATTAAAATACGTTTTATGCTCTTTAGACTCTCCATGATTAAGGAAATTCCCCCAGCATAGATTCGGGTATGTTATAGGTCCTTCATACTTATGATGTGCATTGTTAGACCTCTTGCTCTTATTTTAGCTTACGATTTTTCAGTATGAGTTATTCATTCATGAATCAGTTCATTGATGCCCTGAGCATCGACCCAGCATCTCAATAAGGTAATCGTTCTTAGAGGGACATAGTTTCCCAAGGGGGAGGTACCCCATTATTCCATAATGCTCTCATGTCTTAAATTCAGTTTATATGTCATGTTTCAGCCTCAGACATGTTCTCAGGTTCCCGTTCATGCATAATTCTAGCATAATCATGGGGTCATTAGTACTTTTAAATTAGGTAATAGTTTTTCTTAAACTTACTTAGTTCCCTATCCAAATTACCATTACCAACTTAGTATTCAGTTCATGCTCAGATCCCCATTACAAACTAGGTACCAAGTACCCTTGCATATTCAGTCATGCATTCATATATCAGTTCAGTTATGTAATTATGTATTAGACATGTATTCTAAATGTGAGAAATATAGTTCATAATAACATTATGTTATGTATTCATAGGTCAATTATCTATGCATCAGATATGCATGAATTCAGCTCATCAGTCATGCATCAGACATGCATGTTCAGTACGTTATATTTAGCTCTTCAGTCATGACAGTCATGAGATCATGTTTCAATCATTTATGTTCAGTATATACACCATTTTATGTTCTTCCCCTCACTCTCAGTCTCATTCGAGGATGAATGTTCTTAAGGGGGAGATATTGTAATACCCGTACTTTTCCTAGCTTGAAAAGTTTTCCCAAGAATATTAGAAGCTTTTTTTGAAAGATGAATCCACTTTTTTACACGTGGTATTTTTTAGATTTTCACTTTCTATCACGTGGGAAATTGAATAAGATTTCCATCGATACTAATTTCATCAAAATTTGATATCGGAAGAGGAAATTATGGCCGAAAAATAGAAGGTAGTAAAACTGCCCAGGTGCGATGGTACAGGCTGATAGACCATCGGACAAGTGACAGACCGTCGACCATGAATGTTACATCAAAGAAGTGAGCTATTCCTCTAAAGGAGTATAACGGCAAGGTCCAACAGAATATCGGACTTGCGACGCCGTCTTACAAAGGCAGTAGGTTCCAGTTCTGTCTTAGTCCGACGGAGAGTTCCGATGGACCGTCAACCTAGCAACGGACCATTGCACACCACTATCACATGTGCCTCTTAGTTATTTTAAGTTATTTTAATAGGGGTATTTTGGTTTTTTACCACCCACCTATATATACCTAGCTATATCCAATCTCAGCCTATTTGTTCATTATTATTTCACAACAATATGCTTAATTCCAAGCCAATAATTCAAATTCTCCTTCACAGATCTTCAAGAAACTCACATCCCAAGTATGCATAGTGTTCATTCATGGACTCCTTTCATCCATGAAGACCAAGAATCTCTTTTCAAATTCAAATGTATGGATTTTTGTATTAATTCCATGTTGGGTTTGTGTTGTTCATGTTGATAATGACCAATTGAATTCTATTCCATGGTGGGTGATAAATTGTATGTGTATTTGATTAGTATAGATTTATATTCATGTAAAACTATGATTTAAACCCTGGAATGTTGAAACTAGAATTGAATCATGAAGTTTAATTGCTGTACAATGTTGTTTACATATACTATGCCTTCCATGTGTTTGATTAAATGTCTATATAGAGGAAAAGTGGTTAACTAGTATGATATCATGAAATCACCATGTATGTACAAGATTATGCATATCACATGTTTGATGAATTGCTTAAATACATGAATTATGAATTGTGTTGTTGGTCATGTGTTCATGTAAGTCATGCTATGTCAGTTTTTTTCCATCGAGTCCTGGGGGTACTTGTAACCGACAATTTAGCTGTGTGCCTATAGCCATGTCATGTTTTCATAATACTCTCAGTCAAGCCATGATCTATAGAACTCAGTCAGTCATGTGACTCAGGAAAACCCAAAAATCTCAATAATCTCAGTAGTTCAGTAATCTCAGTTACCTCAGTATTCCCAGTCAATCTCAGTAACTTCAATATTCTCAGTCAGTCCTCAAAAGTCAGCATATTTCAATGAAACTTAGTAAATTTAGTTTAGCTCCACTAGACAAACCACTAGTACAGTTCAGCTTAGTTAATCAGTTCAGTGTCTTTCAGATGAGAGTAGGATTCAACACCGAGCAAGCCTAGGGATGGGGAGTTACTCGCTAGATAGGACTGAGATCCCTAGATGTAATCCCTAAGTTCCAAAATTATGTAGCCAGCGTAGGTATGAGATGTTACCCATTAGATAAGACTAACATACTCAGGGATCATCCATTAGCACATTAAATGTATAGGACTGATCCAAGGGGTCACCCACTAGATTAGGACGGACTCCATAGTAGTTGTCTTTACCAGTGGCACGGTACTGATACCCTTTTAAATAGGGTTACAGGTTGGACCCCAGACTATCTAGAAAGAGGCATGCCAGTTAGATGAATACATCCTACAATTTCAGTTACATAATTAGGATTGTCAAATATAGTTAATTCAGCTCAGTGGTATAGATTTAGGACTGTCAGATACAATCAATCCTTATAATTTTAAATAGACCCCGGGATCACCCACTAGATAGGACTGATCTCAACTATGGTAAATCAGTATCACTATTATCAGATTTAGAGATCACCTACTAGATGGGACTAATCTCAGATTTAGTTACTTAGATACAGTATGGAACTAAGCTAGTTCCATCTGATTCATGACTGTCAGACACAGCCACTCATGCTATCAGTTATCAGAACTCATGTTATCAGTCTTTAGTTTTAGGACCGTCAGATACAGTCAACCAAACCAGTTCTTTATAATCAGAATTGTCAGACATAGTTTTTCATGTATCAATAACATACTATCAGTCCCTAAGTATTCAGTAATATAGTATCAGTCTTTCTCACTCATCAGTGACTCAGATGTCAATATCAGTAAACTCAGTAATCAGAACTCAGTATTCTGTCCTATTATGATCTCAGTTACAATTACGTAGTCATGAATGTATTCTCACATTTATGTTAGTCAATCAGTTTTTATTGTTCATACATATGAACCCCATGCATTTAGACTACCTCACTTGCATACCAGTATATTTAAAGTACTAACGCATTTGCGCTATGGTATCTTATACCATAGGTTTAGAAGCATGAGCTCTAGAGCTTCAGTAGCATCCCGGTTCAGCAGTCAGAGTCAGCTGTGAGTCCTCATCTTTTAAGGACATGATGATTTCATTACTATTTCAGTTTTTAGTTTATTTTAGTAGTTGAAGTTAGTTGGGGACATGTCTTATCAACTCCTTATTCAGACAATTTAGAGGCTTTCAGACTATAGCATATCAGGAAGTTATTTCAGATTTGTTTGGTATTGTTACACCATTTTCAGACATTACTTAGTCCGATGTTTATCCAGTTTTAACCTTATGGACTTTCAGTACAAGTTTCCATATTTACTCAGTATATTATATAGCATTCAGGTACAGATATCAGTCATGGGTTAGCTTATGGTCCTTTGAGGTCATGAGCATTGTGTAGCATTTTGGGTACCAGATTTGGGGAGTTACAAGGAGCTTCTTTGTCTTTTATAATTCTTTATATAGTTGTTGACTTCGAAGTCTGTCTCAAAATTCTAGTAGAGCCTTTTTCAGTCTCTACCCTAGTAGGTAAATCTATCATAGCCTGGCGGGTATACAGGAACTGTCTGGTTATGGTATCTCAAAAATTCACTTCTGCAGACTTAGTCGAGTTAGATATGACTGATTTTGATGTTATTCTTGTCATAGATTGGCATCATTCCTACTATGCTTCAGTTGACTGTAGAAATAAAATTGTCCAGTTTTAATTCCTAAATAAGCCCATCCTAGAGTGGAGGGGTAGTACTTCAGCACGTAGGGGTCATCTTGTTTCCTACCTTAGTTTAAAGAAAATGATATATAAGGAATGTGTCTACCATCTCATCCAAGTCCAGGACTCTAAATTAGAAATCTCTACTCTTGAGTCAGTATCAGTAGCATGTGAATTCCAAGACGTATTTCTCAAAGATCTTCCCATAGTTCCTTTTGAAAGGGAAATAAACTTTAGAATAGACCTTCTTCTAGATACTCAGCCCATATCTATTCTGCCATACAGAATGGCTCCAGTAGAACTTAAAGAATTAAAAGAACAGTTAAAAGAATCAGTCAGAAATAAAAAAATTGAGGTTTTCTCCCAAGGGAGAGATGGTTCATAGCATTGTAAAGGTCGACTATGTGTGCCAGGTGTAGATGACCTGAGAAAAAGGATTCTTGTAGAAACGTATTATGTGCATTACTCTATTCATCCAGGGGCCATTAAGATATATCATGATTTATGAGAGATATATTGGTGGAGTGGGATGAAGAGAGACATTGTAGAGTTTGTAGCTAAGTACTCAACATGTCAGCAGGTTAAGATTGAGCACCAAAAATCTAGTAGGTCTATGAAGGAGTTTAGTATTCCCACTTGGAAGTGGGAAGAGGTGAACATGGATTTTGTGATGGGTTTTTCTCATATTCGTCATCAGCACGTTCCAGTTTGGGTCATTATAGATAGGATGACCAAATTAGCTCATTTCCTACCAGTTCATACCTCTTATTCAGCTGAGGACTATGCCAAGCTCTATGTCAGAGAGTTACTAAGATTACACAGAGTTCCATTGTCTATTATCTCAGATAGAGGTATGCAGTTCACCTCTCATTTTTGGAAAGCCTTCCAAAAGGGTCTTGGTACCCAAGTCCACTTTAGTACAGCTTTTCACCCTCAGACAGATGGTCAAGCAGAAAGGATCATTTAGATTTTAGTGGATATGCTGCGAGCGTGTGCAATATACTTTAAAGTTAGTTGGGATAACCACTTACCTTTGATTGAGTTTGGATATAACAATAGCTATCATTCCAGCATTCAGATGGCTCCATTTGAGGCACTCTATGGGAGGAGATATAGGTCTCCCATTAGTTGGTTTGAAGTGGGAGAGTTCACAGTAGTAGGGCCTGACTTGGTGTTTGACACCTTAGACAATGTTCAGTTGATTAGGGAAAGGCTTAAGACAACTCAGAGCCGACAGAAATCATATGTAGATATATGAAGAAAGGATCTCGAGTTCGAGATTAGTGATTATATGTATTTGAAGATCTCTCCTATGAAAGGAGTAAAGCAGTTTGGTAAGAAAGGGAAGCTCAGTCCCCAATATATTGGTCCTTACTGAATTCTCAGCCATTTTAGAAAGGTAGCTTACGAGCTTGAGTTTCCTTCAAACTTAGATTCACTCCATCCAGTGTTCCATGTCTCCTTAAAGAAATACATAAGTGACCCAGTAGTTGTAGCCCCTGTAGGGAGTATAAACATTCAGAACAACCTTTCTTATGAGGAGATTCCAGTCAAAATCCTTGTTTATCAGATTCACAAATTAAGGAACAAAGAGGTCTCTCTAGTCAAAGTTCTTTGGTGGAATCAGTCTGTTGAGGGAGATACTTGAGAAGTAGAAGCAGATATGCAGATCAAGTATCCTCATCTCTTTCCTTTAAACTTAGACTCAGCCTAAGGTAATAATTTTTCCTTGAACTTACTTAGTTCCATGCTCAGATTTTCCTTATAGACTTGGTACCAGTTACCATTGCATATTCAGTTGTGGATTTATGCATCAGATAAGCATGTTCAACATGAGAAACTCAGCTTATTAGCAATCCCAGTCATGCATTCATGAATAATGTTCAGCTATTCACTAATGCATCAGATATGCATGTTCAGTACAAAATTTAAGCATATCAGTAGTGACAGTTATGAAATCATGTTACAGTTATGCATATCCAGTATCTAAGTCAGTCTATTAGTATTCCAAGCTTAGTCAGTTTCATTCGAGAACGAATGTTCCCAAAGGGGCGATCTTGTAAGACCCCACAAAATCCTAAGCTTAACTCAGTCCATTAAAGCTTGTTAAGGGGTCCCAGATTTAGAAAAATTTAGCTAAGTATTCAGACTTAGTGTTATTTTAGCCTTCGTAGGTTGGCGACTCTATTTCATGACCCTTATGACCTTAAAGTAATGTCTTTTAGTTTGAATCATGATCAGGAATGTCAGTAGGTTTTCTCTAATAAGTTTTAGATTTTTTGGACTTTTTTTAAAACACATTTGAAAGATCAAACTAGTGGATTAGCGTGAAATTGATGCACCGCATTGTCCATCTCGTCGATGAGTATTTTCTTAGCTCCAAGTGCAAAATTTAGTGAACTGATGCGGACTCAATGCGGCACATTGGCTATTGCATCGATGCCAATGATGCAGTGCGTCAGTTTGCGCATCGCTAAATTAGTTTTCAGTCATTAAAAAGCTGCGTCCTCAGGGGTAATTGAGTATTTTCCACCTTATTTTAGCCCCCAAAATATGAGATTCAGCCCCTTTAGAGGCAAAAATCCATTCATCTTTCTCAAAATTTCTCAAGAAGAAAACCTTAGGATCTCTAATTCAAGAATCAACCTTTAAGAACACTCTATCAGTCTTCAAAAATTTGAATACCAACATATGTCAAGTGTTCATACAAGGATCCCTTCCACATTTGGAGTTCAAGAAACTTCATTTAAAACTTCAAGAGTATTTGTTTTATGAATTTTATGTTGGGTTAGATTATATTCATGATTATAATGATTAATTGTGTTTTAATCCATGTTTTGTTACAAGTTTCATGTGGAGTTATTTGATATATGTATAAAATCATGTTAATCCATGCTAAACCCTTGAAATTGTAAATGGGAATTTGAATTATGATTCCTATGTTTAGTGTCATGTGCATGGATTATGTTCTCCAAGTGTTTGATAAATTGATCATGTGAACAAAGAAAAAGGAACAAAATTATATCATGCAAGTGTTTGATGGAATATCTCTATGAATGAGTTATGATCAAGTGCTTATGGTTATGCCTTTTCAAGTTTATGCTATGATTTATTTTTCATGCTATCAATTTTTGGGGGCATACAATACCTGAAAACTTAGCTGTTTACCAAGAGCTATGGTAGTTACAGAACAGTCTTAGTAGTATCACAGAAAGTAGCCTTAGTAATCAGTCAAAGTTATAGTTCAGTATTCAGTTCAGACCTTAGTAAATCCAGCTAGTCAACAGAACTCTGTAGTATTCTATCAGTTAATAGAATTCAGTAGTACTCCATCAGTTAATGGAACTCAGTGAACTTAGTTCAGTTTAGTTAGATAGTACGATCAGTAACAGTTTAGTCCAACCTAGTATAGTTTAGAAATCAGTCTAGTATCTATTCAGTAAGACGTAGGATTTAGCATTGAGCGAACCCAAGGATAAAGGCATTCCTGCCAGCAGTGGGTTTGACCCTTAGTAGCAGTCCCTGCATTACAAAACTACGTAGCCAGTGTAAGTTGAGATATCTTCCTGCTAGACTAGGGTTGATATATCTCATATGAGTGTTCCTGTCAGCAAGGGTTGACGAAAGAGCTTTCTATCAGAGAGGGTTAACTCATAACGTGTCTTTACCTGTGGCACTGTACTGACACCCTTCTAATTGGGGTTATAAGTTGGACCCCAATCTATCCAGAAAGGGGCATGTCAGTTACATGAATACCTCCCACAGTCTAAGCTTCAGTCATTAAAATAGAACTCTATTCAGTTCTATAAAAATCAGGACTGTCAGACACAGTCACTCAGTTTAGTATAAAACTTAGAACAGTTCCACAAAATCAGGAATGTCCGGCACAGTCATACATTTATCAGTAATACAATATCACTAAACTCATATATCAATAAATCAGTAATTTAGAACTCAATATCCAGTGTCATCATGACCTCGGTGATAGTTTACTAATTTTATGCATGTACTCTCATTTAGTTATACTCATGTTATTCAGTCAGTATTGTTCATGCATATGTACCCATACATCTCAGCCTACCTCACTTAAAATACCAGTACATTCAAAGTACTGGTGCATACCTTTTTTTGTACTATGATGTCTTATATCATAAGTTCAGACGCACGGGCTCCCGATCATACTTAGCAGCCTGATCCATCAATAGCAGACTAATGGTGAGTCCTCAATTTTCGAGGACAGATTTATCATTATAGTATTTCAGTACTTAGTTTATTTTAGTAGTTGGAGTTAGTTTGGGACTTGTCCCATCAACTCTTTGTTCAAACAGTAGAGGCTTTTCAGACTAGAGTATTTATAGACAGATATTTATTTTGGTATTGATGTATGGTACTCAATATTTATTTACAGTTTTGAACCTTATGGAAAGTTTCCTCCTAATTTTCACATAATATAGTGTTATTATTTAGTTATTGCAGTAGGTACCAGTCATGGGTTAGCTTATGGTCCCTCGAGATTATGAGTACTGTGTAGTGTTCAGGGTATAGACTCGGGGTGTTACAGTACAGGAGTCCTATAAATGGATTTGGGAAAAGAATTTCCTTTTAAAGTTTTTTCTTTCTTTGGAGGTTGTGGAAAAAGAAGAATTTCTATTTGGGAATTTCTAGTAGGGATAGGTGTGATGGATGAAGTTTTGTGCTATTATTGTGATAATTTTTTTTAGGAAACCTATGAACATTTATTTATCACCTATCCTAAAACATTAAGAATGTGAGATACATTTGCACGTGTTGTTGGGATACATCATTTTCTACAGATTAAAGACACCATTTTTAAATTGTAGAATGTTGACTGTACACAAAGCTGAAACCTATATATAGGGAAGTATCATCTGATGTCACCCAAATTATACCTGACAATGATGGATAAAGAAATTATTGATCAAATTTAGAAACCAAGGAAGGTTGGGGTCAATCCCACATTAAATATGACTATAATAAAGTCAATGCATTTATTGTAACTATTAATCAATTACTTTCAAAAGGGATATTTAAATTAACAAGTAAATAGCTTGCAAGATTAAGTAGCAAGTAGATGATGTCACCCAAAACTACACCTCAATCAGAAGTACTATGTGTTTGATGCAAATATAATAACCCAACTAGGTTGGGATCGATCCCATAGGGAAAACGTGAGCATTTGCTTGTTTTGATTTAATCCTTGAGCAGTGCAAAAAATTAAATGGGGGGATTTTGTTATCAATATCAAAGAGTAGCAAATTCTTGAGTGCTTTTGAGTTGTAAGCAATCAGAGACGAATGCTAGGTCTGTGTTCCCCCTGACGTCTCAACTCCATAGTTATCTCGTGAACAACCCACAGTCCCATTATTATGCAAGCAAAGAGTACAAGCTATGTATTATCAGCCACCTTTTGAGTAAGAAGATAAATCTCACCCTTTGACTTGGTTATCTTATCCAGATGTCACCTAGTTTCCCCTTGCTATAGCCCCAGTTTACTTGATCCTTGGTTATTGTAGAAGTGATAACATAGAATGCGGGGACTATAAGATGGAGGTAGAAATCACAAATTACTGTCCTAATCTTCTTTTCCAAATCACAAGCTTTCTTGGTTATCAAAAGAATGTGAATACAGGCTTTTATCTCAAGATGCTACAGGTACTTGAAATCAGTTATAATAAAGAAGAATTAGAATATATGCGTAACACTAGAACAGATGTATTTCAAACTTCTGATACGTTGCTAACCCGCTAGGGTTCCCACAACCCTATATAAGGAGGTTAGCTGCCCATGTTTGTGCAAGAAACCATGATTATAAATGAAGAATACATAAAATCAATCGCACAGTAATAAGATGAATAAACTCCAAAGTCTTGAATTGAATCAAACCCTAAAATCTCAAGAATAATTGTAAAGTATGTTAAAGTATGTTGTAGAATATAATAAGATCTTACCTAATAGAAGATAAACCCTAGGGTTTTTATTTTATCTCAAAAAAGTAAATTTCTAGTAATATTGGGAAAGGTAAAGTTAAGTCCGCAGTTAGTACGACTCGATCGTCACTCGTATCCTCACCTTATGAGTCGTACCCTGCCTTGTCGTAATAGTCCAATATCTAGTCTTCCCAGGACTTCAACTCTCTGCTCAACTTACAATTCCATCTCATAAGTTATATCTATGTGTATGACTCAAATTATTCATCGATATCCACCTGGTACTTTAGTCTTTTCAGATCTTGATCACTCATTTATATACGATATCTCGATACGAGTCGTACTCAGACTTCCAACTCATATACTTCTAACACTTCAATTCCTGGATAGTAGCTTGGATTCTACTATGCTTACAGATTCAGTATATGAATCGTATCCTACTTACGACTGACATACTTGAGTCGTATCTTCCTTAGATTTGGCTGTTCAATTTCGATTTTGGTTCTGTTCCTCATACGATTCAGCATACGAGTTGTATTAGTTTGTTATGACTTAGGTGATGACTTGTATACTGATAAAAGTTGATGTTTTTTAGGTCTTTTCCTATTCTTTTTATTCAAGTACTGTTGTTGACTTGTTTTACCTGCAATTCACACCAAAGTGCATCATATCTTACAAAACACCCTAAGTTTACACATAAATTCTTAGATTTAAGCATCAAAAGTGTTGTGTTTCCACGCCACATCAACAACCTCAACTTAGACTTTTGCATGTCCTTAGGAAAAAAAACCAAGTACTACTTTCTAGCCTCGAGGTGATGCTCAAAATAGAAAGATTTCAAACAATAACTCATGGTAGTGATTTTGAATTGAATTTCAATTTTGTTATTTCCCCCTTTATTTTCAACTTCTTCAACTCACACTTACGTATAGAAATTTCATCACATGTAGAAATATGAAGGGATCCAATGATGGATTACATTAGAAAATGACAATTGGGCACGAATATATTTTACAAGTGTCAAACACTCCAACAACCTAGCAACATAACCCATGTGCACTCACAGTCTAAGAAATCTCATTCTCTCTTCATATATCGACTTGTTTAGGGATGTAACAAATAACTCTCTCTCTCTCATAAAGAAGTATCACCAGTGTGTATAAAATACCATAATCTTGCCCTTATACTCTTTGCCTAAGTTTTTAGACAATCATGGTAAAATCACTATAGGATTTTCTTTGGCTTGTAACGTAGGCTAGGGTCCGATAGGATATCTTTTAGGATTTTTTTAGTGACTATGCCTCCTGGACACTATGCTTTTCTTGGGGTACTTCCCACTTTTTCATTTATTTTCACCCTTACATCTCTTTTTAAAGCATATTCTAATAGGGTCAAGTTTTGTATTTTCTAGTGCTTATCTTTCTTATTATTTTTCAATACTTGGCACTTTTCTTTCTTTTCATACCTACCCATATTTCAGCTATTTTTCTTCTATCCTTTTTCTTCATATGCATTTTCTCTTACAATTCCCATAATAGACACCGAGTTGAGGTGCACAATATCCATTGAGGATCAGGGTAAAAAATGGATTTATTTTAGCTAAATGGAATGTAATAGGTTTAAGAAGAAAAGTCAGTCTATTAAGGCTCAAATATTTAAATTAAGGGGATTTACTTATTTGGTAGGCATTTTAGGCTGAAGTAGACTCATAAAAGAAGGGCCTATAATCACTTCCTACCTAACTATGCTAGACCTCAGTAAAATCAATTGGGCAAGTTCTAGAATACAATACGATCGGGAACTCAGTAAACCTTACGCATGCTTGCACAGGGCTATATTACTAAGTACCATATATCCCACTCTGTACTTATTTTGTCCCTACCTATACTATTCCTAATCCTAATGCCATTATCAGATACCCAATAATTTTGACACAAATATGTAAATCATGTGATTATTTAAACAATAAATTTCAAGGGGGCTCAATATTTTTAGTTCTTCAACACAGTTAACACTAATTCTAAAACAATTAGCTCAAAAATTCACATAATTAGTAGTGTCAAACTCGATTACCAAAATCAAAATCAATATCAAAATCTTTAACTACAACCCGCACTTTTAAAATCGATAAAAATAATAGTTTAAAATTCATAATATCTGCTTCTATAGGCGCTCTAATCTACTCTCTATCTTAGCTGCTTGTGTCAAACCTTCAAGTTATAACAGACTTTCAGTTTTAGCTATATCTGGAAATTTTCTAACTACTTCTAAAATTTTTAGTACCCCACCCCAAACTTAAGAACATTGCACTATCTTTAGTGCATCAAAAATAAGCAAGACTAGGGAAAAAGGGTCATACCTAGGCGCTCAAGGTGCCCGAGAAACAACATCCGCGTACGACCCTCAGATCGAGTCCCACTCTCATCAATAACTGTCCTAATCTCGGATGGATTTATAATAGGCGGGGGTATCACATCGACCCCCTCGGTATCAGTAGGTGGGTCTCTTGATTCACCTAATCCGTTATCCATCTCTTGGTCCTGCCTATCCTAGCTTCCGTGACGTCTGGCCTTCTTGGAAGCTCTTGCCTCTTGCTTTTTTTTTTCTCTTCTTTCTTCTTTATGTTCTTTTTTTTATCTTTGTGCCTCAGTTTGCACAGTTTTCTCATCCACCAAGACTATCCAAATATTTGGCACCTCAACTGTAGGGTTCACAGTCTCTATAACGGGCTTAGTAATCACCGACATCTTGGATAACTCAGCAACCACACCCTTTATACCAGCAATCTCTGCTCGGATAGAAGCAACATCGAGCATCTGCCCACTCCCTATCCTGTATCTCCAGCTGCCATTTCATCCAATTCTATACTTTACCTTCTATATTGTTGACTTTTACCGCAAGTGTAGCTAACTGACTCACCACTTCTATCCATACAACCTGCAAAATCATTATAATACCAAGGGCATACCTCTTGGCCTAGGTGGCATGGACTGAAGTGGTGATGGATCACTAAAAGCACTCACTCTATCCATGGGTGCATTCTTAGCCTACACATCTATCTTAGAGGCCTCAAAAGTAGCAGCAATATCTATTGGATCATCTTGCGGGAAAGCTCCTGCCATATTCTCTTCTACCTACCTCATAGGTCAGGCCAGTGGGTTGGTTGCATCATGAATAAGCTCATTATTAAAAGTCTGATAGGCTTCTATCATCTCATAAATTCCCAGAATCTCTAATACCCCCCGCAACTAAACAAATTTGTATGACCATGCAGGGGTATGCTAGCAATGCCTTCTGCTCTGAAATAACCCTGTCTTTCAACTCTAGGACCAAGAAATTTTCAACATAAAATGCAAATCTGCGTGTAAAACTAGCTATCATCGTAGCCCTAAATAGGCTTAGGATATCATCGCCTATAGTCGAACATAGCCTGTAATGGGTTATAGTCTACCATGTCTTACCCTCAAAAGTGAAGGAACTCTTCTTGATTTGCTGTGAATCCCCAATACCACCTGCAACCTAAGTGGCATGCTTTCTATATGAAGAAATCCTCTCAAATATCATTTGAACATCACCATCTTGTGATCCCATAGGGAAAATATCAGTATTTGCTTATTTTGATTTAATCCTTGAGTAGTGCAGAAAAGTAAATGAGGGGATTTTGTTATCAATATCAAAGAGAAGCCAATTCTTGAGTGCTTTTGAGTTGTAATCAATTAGAGAAGAACTTTAGGTCAGTGTTCCCCTTGATGTCTCAAATCTATAGTTTTCTTGTAATCAACCCACTATTTTGTTGCTTGCATGCAAGGTTACAAGATATGTATTATCATCCACCTTTTAAGTGCAAAGATAAATCTCACCCTTTGACTTGGTTATCGTTATTGGATGTCACCTAGTTGCCCCTTAATACAGCCCAGTTCACTTGATCCTTCGTTATTCGATGAAATGATAAGATGGAATGCGAGGACTATAAGATAGAGGTAGAAATCCTAAATTAGTGACTGAATCTTCAATTCCCAATCATAAGCTTTCTTGGTTATCAAAAGAATGTGAATATAGGCTTTTATCTCATGATGCTATAGGTACTTGAAATCAGTTATAATGAAGAAGATTTACAATACATGCATAACCTTAGAACAGATGTGTTTCACACTTTCGCTATATTTCTAATATGCCAAGATTATCACAACCCTAGCTAAGGAGATCAACCACTCATGTTTGTGTAAGAAACTATGATTATCAATGAAGAATACATAAAATAAATTGCACAATAATAAAATGAATAAACTCCAAAGTATTAAATTGAATAAAACCCTAAAATCTTATGAATAATTGTAAAGTATGGTAAAGTATGTTGTAGAATGGAAGGCCTGAAAAATATGTATTATCAACCACCTTTTGAGTGCGAAGATGTAATGCCCCAAATCTGATACCCAAAATGATACACGGTGCTCATAACCCCAAAGGACCATAAGCTAACCCATGACTGATATTTGTAAGGACATAAGGTTCAAAACTGAACTAATATTGAATATAAAACAGTGTCTGTAATGGGGTATAACAATACCCAAAAACTAAAATAAATCATCTGAAACATGCTGTAGTCTGAATGCCTATAAACTATTTGAAAGTTGTAGAGTTGATAGGACATGTCCCCAACTAACTCCGAAGTATTGAAATAATAATTTAATAAAATAATCATGTTGTCCTGGAATAATGAGGACTCAATGTTGGTCTGGTTGCTAAACGCCTGATCTACTAAGGATGCTCGAGAGCTCGTGCTTCTAAACCTATGGTATAAAACACTATAGCATAAATGCATCAGTAAGATTGAATTTAATATGTAAGTGAGGTAGGATAAATGCAATGGTTCTTATGCATGAACAATACTAACTGACTGAATAACATAAATGTGAGAATACATGCATAAATACGTAAACGTAAATAAGATCGTGATAACACTATCTTATGAATTTTGATAACGTGAATTTACTGATATCTGAGTACTAATACTAGGATACTGAATGACTGAGTCTATTGAGTACTGAGAAACTGATGTCATATTACAGATAAAGGAATGACTATTTCTGACAGTTCTGATTATGAAGAACTGGTTTGATTGAATGTATCTGACAGTCTTGAAACTGAATACTGATAACATGAGTTTCGTATAATTAATATACTATTAACTGGGTGACTGTGGTTGACCGTCCTAATTCTGATGGAACTAGATAAGTTCCTTATGAAGCTGAGCGACTGTATTTGACAGTCCTGAAATCTGTAGAACTGGATTGAGTTCTATTACTGAGACTGGATATGAAACTGAGACTATAGGAGGTAATCATCTAACCGAAATGCCCCAAAACTGAATTAGAGGGGTCCAACTTATAACCCCAACTGGAAGGGTGTCAGTATCGTACCATGGGTAAAGAAAAGCTGTGAGTATACCCTCTCTGATAGGGAGATCTTTTGTTAACCCCTCCTGGTAGGTAACCCAAATGAGATGTATAAATCCCTAAACGCGTAGGGTGCATCTCAACTTACGCTGACTATATAGTTCTGGAACATAAGGATTGCTTTTAAGGATCACACACTCCAATGAATAACAGGTGAGTCCCCATCCTTGGGTTCACTCGGTGCGGAATCCTACTCCCAACTGAATAGACACTGAACTGATTATGTTGAACTGAACTGTTACTGATCATATTGTATAACTAATTTGAACTGGGTTCACTAAGTTTCGTTGACTAACAGAATACTATTGAGATCTAGTAACTAACTAAGATTGTTGAGATTACAAGGATTATAGAGATTACTGATGTTACTGAGGTCATTGAGGTCACTGATATTACTGAGTAGGACCATACCAATACTGAATTTACTGAGTTTTCTTGAGTCATGAGACTAACTAAATTCTAAGGATTATGGCTTGACTGAGAGTATCATGAAAACATAACTTGGCTCTAGGTACACAGCTAAATCGTGTACAAGTACCCCTAGGACTCAATAGCATGAAATTGACAGGACATGACACTTATTGAACACATGAACAATATCAACAATTCATAATACATTAATTTGGGGATTTCTTAAAGCACATGGTTATGTCATGTACATGAATGGAATAACATATAAACATGTCATACTTTTATAAACCTAATCTGATGGACATTCCCTCAACCATTCATAATGAACACAATATCATGGAAGTCAGTCTTGGTCATAGGGTAAAGCATGATTTTATAACTTAGGTCACAATTAAGCTATAATGCATAATTTCTATCCTCATAGGCATTTTATCAAACACCTAGATGCATGACTTAGGTCATAGGGATGACCATCAAATTAATACCATAAAACTCCATATTTCAACTCAATTTCACATGTTTCAGACCACATACTAGCATAGGTTCATGGACAACACATAAAGATTCAAACATCCAAATCAAACAACCACAATCACATGAACATAATTAATCCACAACCAAGTATTCACAATATAAGATTTAAAACTTGATTCTTGGGCTTCATGGATGAAAGAAATCTATGAATGAACACTGTGCATACCTTAGTTCTTGATTTTATGAAGATTGACGAAGAGATTCTTGAATTTAAGTCTTGAATTTGAATCTCTAATTGAAAACCCTAGGTTGTTCTTGAGAGAAACTTGAGAGAAACACCATATTTTGGGTGAAATATGGCTGAATCACATGTTATTGAGTTTATATAGGGGTGGAAAATTGACCCTTTTAACCCTGGACGCATCTTTTAAATTTTATGAAAATTTTTCCAATCTGGACCCCTGGCGCGATGCGGTGCTATCGCATCGTAGCACTGGAATTTTACAACTGGGAAATTAGACAACGTGCGATGCAGCGCTATCACGCCATGTCACTGGAATTTGACAATTAGGAAATTGGACAATGGTGCAAAGCAGTAAAATCATAGAGTCTTACTGGAAATTGACGAATGTCATTTTGGCTTATGGCACGACGCGCCACTGACTGAGACGACAGTGTTTTACGATTGAAACTTAAAATAGTCATAACTTCTTACCCGGTTATCGGATTTAGGCAAATCTTATATAGGTGGAAAACTTATTGAATTTCTCATATGACAAAGAGTGAAAATATTGAAAATACCACATGTATAAAATTGGATTCATCTTTGAAACAAGTCTTTGATATTTTTGGGATGAATTTAAGCTGGGTAGAAGTATGGGGTATTACAGATGATAAATCTCACCCTTTGACTTGATTATCATTGCTGGATGCCACTTAGTTGCCCCTTAATATGGCCCCAGTTCACTTGATCCTTGGTTATTGGATGATGTGATAAGATGGAATGCTAGGACTATAAGATGGAGGTAGAAATCCCAAATTACTATTCTAATCTTCAATTCCAAATCACAAGCTTTCTTGGTTATCAAAAGAATTGAATACAGGCTTTTATCTCGTGATGCTACAGGTACTTGAAATCAGTTATAATGAAAAAGAATTAAAATACATAATTAACCCCAGAAAAGATGTGCTCCACACTTCTGCTATATTTCTAATACGCCAGGGTTACCACAACCCTAGCTAAGAAGATTAGCCACTCATGTTTGTGTAAAAAACTATGATTATCAATGAAGAATGCATAAAATCAACTGCACAATAATAAAATAAATAAACTCCAAAGTCTTGAATTGAATAAAACCCTAAAATCTTATGAATAATTGTAAAGTATGATAAAGTATGTTGAAGAATGTAATAGCAGCTTACCTAATAAAAGATAAACCTTAGGGTTTTTATTGTATCTCAAAATAATAGTAAATTCCTATAAATGGGAAAGGTAAAATTATGTTAGTAGTCAGTATGACTCGATTGTAAATCATATCCTAGACTTATGAGTCATACCCTGTGTAATACCTCATACTTCTAGCTAGCTTAAATTCATCCCAAAGATGTCAAAATATTGTTTTAAAGATGAATCCACTTTTGTACTTGTGGTATTTTCAATATTTTGACTTTTTATCATGTGGGAACTTGAATAATCTTTGCATCAAAACTAAATTCGCCTAAATCCAATACCCGAGCGAAGAGTTAGAGCCTTTTTTGTGAGATAGTGCATCACATGAGCCAGAAATCCACAACGTGGTTGATTTTGATAGATGGGAAGCATGATGGCTCCCGATGTATATTTATATATTACTGAAATTGTTTTATTGTGGATTGTCTTTGAAATGATCTGAGCTAAATCCGGGAGAAATCTTTAGCACCGAGTGGGAGGTATAAAGCGACCTTACTTCCCTAGAACTACATGCCCCCTTAGGAGTGAGCCTGAGGCTGATTTATATAGTGATCACTAGTTTGTGTGGATTTGATATTGATAGTCCTACTCCGATGACAAGTATAGGACGACTCTCCCCAACGTGGGTTGTACGTTGTACTCCTTGTAGCTCACATGGTTTATGTTGGTTATAGGATCTCCCAGTGTGTGTGTGTTTCCTTGTGTCTATGGTTAATGTTGAAGTGATTTGAAATTGGAATCGTGAAAGTTATTCTTTCGAAAGATTTAAATGATATCTACAGTATGAGAATTTATATTCTTGATGAACTGAAAGTGATTGACAAATTATATGATGAATCACATATGTTATTGTACTTATTTCATCCTCTCATGATTATGATGATTTTCTTCGGGCTATATGAGTCTTTCATACATACTGCATATTTCTTAGAAATATTTATGATGATGATGTTTATAAAACTGGATACACCCCTATATACTCGGTTTCTTTCCATGGTACTGACCCATATCTTCAGATGTAGGCTGCATTTTCTAAGAATGTAGGTTCAGGTGCTCAGTTCCAGGTTCGACAGTGATTCTTCGGGCACGCTGTTCTACATCCTCTTTTATGGTGAGTCCTTATGTTCTGAGGACATGATGTCTGACGTTGGTTTCACGAAATTATTTACATTTGATAACTGAGTATGAGTCAGTTGGGGCATGTCTCAATGACTCGCTGGTTTTATTGATTCTCTTAGAGGCTTGTCAGACTAGTATAGATGTTGGGAGTTGACTAGTAAGTTGTATTTTGTTATCTTTTTGAAATTTTTTTATTCTTAGATGATGATTACTCTATTGATATATGAGGGCTATTTATGAAAACCTTGTTGATTTGTGTTAAACTGAATGAAAATGGCTCAAAGGGTTAGCTTGGGGCTACTCGTAGCCTCAAGCACCGTGTAACGCTCTGGGACCCGTTTTTTGGGG
Organism: Capsicum annuum; assembly: GCF_002878395.1. NCBI lineage: Eukaryota > Viridiplantae > Streptophyta > Magnoliopsida > Solanales > Solanaceae > Capsicum > Capsicum annuum. Next base: position 153,893 of record NW_025887115.1, read on the forward strand.
CGTTACAGTAATAGAAGGCATAGTAAATTTTGGATAGCTAAGATCCCCCGTGGAGGTAACAAAAATGAAGGTTGAACTCCTGATCTCGGCATACCACACTCATATGTAGGCACTATAGAAGAAATAACTCTTAATGTCTATGTAGTACCATAAGTAGATAGTAGCACCACTAGAGGATCCACAATAGAAACTAAAGGAACCCTATAGGTAGGCTCTTACACAAATAGAGGTATAATACTCAAAGCTGGAAGAAAATCAGGTGTGTTAAAAGGATCACCCTCCGAATAAGTCATTAAGAATTTCAATAACCCCTCCAAGACTGGGGTATAAGAACTCAATGGAATTGGAGTAGGCCACATGTCTACAGTACGATCAACTCGAGTCTTAGGGGAGAGTCCCTTAGTAATACTTCTAGAAGGGGCAGATCTGTATGCCTGTTCACTACCTCAAGCTCGTCCATAACTCATAACTCTCTCTCTAGAATGAGATATCTTCTCGAATGATAGCACTGTATCCCTAACCTCACGGGACCTAGTCCTCACCATCTGCACAAAAAGATTTAAACTCAGTTTATAATACAGGGTATGGAAATATTTGTATGATATATAATGAAATAAAGAAAGTTTCCCAAAGATATCTTTCAGGCTCTTAAAGATAGATATGGACGTCCACGTACAGATCTGTGAGACTCTACTAGATATCCTATCTTATACCGATGAGACCAATAAACCTAGCTATTATGATTCTAATTTGTCATGACCCAATAACTAAGAGTCATGATGGCTCTTGTTGCAGGAAGGCTTGACAAGTAAACTATTACCCAAACCAATATAAAATAAGAAAAACAATACCAAAACACAAGATAAAGCTTTTAGAATAAAGACAAACTACATAATTACAATAAAGTGGAAAATACATAACAACAATACCATAGATCACCCCAAAATTTGGTGTCACAGTGTAAAAACCAACTAAATACAACTCAAAGTGAAAATATATCTTCGATAGCTAAAAAGAAACAAACTCTATCTCTAAATTCAAGATAAGACATAGACTATATAAGAAATGGTAGTGGAACAACTCTCTATATATAGGTTAACAACTACCTAGAATAAATTTCAAGCACCATTTGAATCAGCTTATGTGTGGTGCACTTGTACCTGGATCTACACTAAAAAGGGCATAGAAGGGATGGGTATAGTCCACTTGTACTTAGTTGGTATTATACGCTGACTGAGCAAAGTAGAAAATAAACAATATAAGACACACAATATGGGAACATCACTTGTAGTAAAAAAAAATCCCAAATGATAGCCCACACCATCTCTAGTAACAATTCTACAATATATACATATACCAAAAAACAAGTACAAGAAAGAAGCACAAAGTAGATGATATCACATCAAGAATAAAAATACCACACAGAATCTACATAGTGTATGAAATGCAATGAAGATGATTATTATAACGATGTGATTCACGAGGTTATCGCACAACTTTTTGTATACACCTATTGAGATGTGATCTCGAGGTAAGACCCATAGGGGTTTGTCAACTCATATACAATCCAATAGCCAATACCAATATAATATCCATAACTCCTCTCCTGCATATCCATCGATATAGGATTTTTAAAGATGTAATATATTTTGTCAAAAAAGCTAGTATTTATTGTATTTCCATGGTGGTACCAGTGTTTCATGAATGTATATGATATGAGTATGTAATGCTTGCAACCAACCAAAATGAAATTTCTAAATCCAACTAATGTACCAAAACCACGTGACCTAAAATTCACTCAATATGCCAATCATCCATGAATCCAATATAATCCATATACCAATAGAGTGAGATATCCCCCAAAATATACCATTTGATACCACGTAAATACCAACTTAAACATTTTTCAACAAGAAACCAACCAATTATATCATTACCAAGACAATGACATCATATAAGACCCCACACAAACACATACACAAAATAATGTCTCAAAAACCACCAAATGAAAAAAACACAAGCCCCCACACGGATACAACATAATAATAAATCTATTTTCATGATTAGTTCCTACACTCATAACATGATTTTATACCAAAATTAACTACCCAATCCAGTCTAAAAAAGTTAAGCCGTAACCTACCTCAAATGTTGAAAACCGGTCCAAGAAGCCTTCAACATGGAGTTCTCCCATCACAAATAGACCCAGAATAAACAAAAACATACAAATATAGATCAGCATTAAATGAAATCCAATGATACCCATATTACCCATTTTGTGTCGGGTTCAAAATAGACCCTAAAATAGGTTTTTGAAAAAGAAGGGTAAAATAAAAATTTAGTCCAAAAATATATTACAATATTAAAGGAAGCCATATAAGAAAGTCCAAGTGAAAATAGATTGAAATTGGAGTTTAATTCGAAGAATTACTAATATAGGCCTTTCAAGCCAAAATACCAAAAGTCAATTTTGAATTCAAGTTTTAAAAATATTTAAATGATATAAGTCAGAGAAAAATAATCGAAAGGGATTTCGAGCATACTCAAGCTTGAAAATGGAAGAAATTTCTCAAAAATTCAAAAGCCCAAGCTCCAAGTGACAAAACGATAAGAAATCACAAAAATAGGGAATATGTATCCCCCAGGAATCGCTTAAGTGATCACTGAATTGCTAAAGTCTCTATCACTTAAGAGACCAGGTGTCACTTAGGAGATACCCACCGGCTGCATATGTGTTGCGTAAGTAACTCAACTATCTTTTGAGCGATAGTCACTTATGCGACAAGAAAGTCACTTAAGTGATACTCTTGGCCAAAAATGCTAGGTTACTTAAGCAACCAATATGCCGCTTAAGCGGTGGACCAACTAGAGAATTCCAAGTCTCTCCAAACCCCTCGAATTCATCTGCAATCCCAAAAATACAAATAAACTATGCTAACCTATCAATTTCGATGCTCTAAACTCAATGACAATATTGTATTGTTGAATGTTGTTTTCAAAAACTTAACCCCTGAAATCCAATTTTAAAACATTTTAAACCGAGGATTGAAATGAGATATAAAAGTCATAAAATCACACCAACCACGTTATCGGCCTAAAATCGACATTCTTAATCTGCTAGCGTAGTCTTTTTTTCTATCTAATACATAGATCAATAATTGTTGAATGGAGTCAATTAATAAGCCTTTTTAATCGCCACAATCATAAACTCACACAAATCATATCAAAATGCATTGGGACCATGCCAATTATTTTCATACCTTAGAAATACAACAATCAACCACGAGAAAGGGTAAAATGGTCAAATCATATAAAAATAAATAATTCCCAAAAATCACCAAAAATTAGGTCTATACATAATCCTTATCAAACCATGACTAAAATATACCTATCACACAACTTGGGGTATGTCGGGCATGACTGAGGTCATGGTCTTGGCAAAATAATTCAAGAGCACATAATAGGGGGATAACTAGTCCATGCCTAAAATTACTTCTAAATCCACCATATCTAACACAATAAGATTAGCCTACGTATCAAACTCTCAAACAGTCATAACATATGATCTATAAACCCGATCGACTACTAAGGAATCACCATGGGAGTAGATACACATAAGGACATAGATAAAAAATCCCAAGATAACTTTAACCATGGTGCATAATAAGAAAATAGATAAGAATTAGTGGATCCCACATCAAATAAAGAAAAATTTGGCTAATGAAATGCTGAGATCATACCTGTCATAACTGCCTTCGAAGACTTCATCTTGGGTCTACCAGGTACGACATACAAATGACCTCGTCTGCCACCTAGTTGGGTGCCCGACCAATTTCCTATCCTACCTGCTTGAGGACCTTTATAAGAACCCTCATGAATATAGGCAACACTGACCTAATTGGTGGAATACACTGTACTACAGGAATAACTAATCTACACCTGGTATAGTGTCGAGAGAAATCATCAAAGGCCCATCAATCATAACACGCCCCAGGCACTGTACTAAAACTAGAAGATCAGACTGACCCAGAGTAACCACCCAGGCTAGAATATCCAAAAATTAAACCTCTCAAATGCTAACTACTACTATGGCCTGGATTATCAGTGTAGCTAGACTAATCTCTATTGGTAATAAGTATAATATAAATAGGCCTGTTAGACTGACCGTGATGTTGATAAAACTAGCATGAAGGGTACCTACTTTGAGAACTGCTACCTTTGAACCATGAGCCATTCCATCTCTAAGTAAAACTGCCATGATATCATGGCCTCTTATTACTACCCCCTTGGGAATTTTAATGCATCTCCTCTAAAATCTGCTGCTGATTAGAAACCTCATCAAAGATCTATTAGCTATAACCAAACTCTATGTAGACATGCAAAAAAAAGTCTCAATACCTAAACAAAACACTGAACCCTCTCATAGTTGGTAGGCAATATATATATAACATGCATAGCTACATCATGAAATCAAGCCTCATACTCTACAATAGTCATGGAGCCGTAATTCAACTTGCGAATTGGTCTCTCAAATAATCTCTAAGGCTTTGAGGCATATACTTCTCCAAGAAAACCTTAAGGAACTGATTCCATGTCAAAGAGGGAGATCCAACTGGCCGAAAATCAAGATGACCTCTTTACCAATATCAGGTTGCCAAATCTAACTAAAAGGTAGCATATTCAACACCTTGAGTCTCAATGAGGCCTAAATTATGCAGCCTATCCTCATAAGCAATTAAGAACTCATAAGTATTCTCACCTGATGCCCCAAAAACCTAGGTGGAGTTAATTGCAAGAATCTACCCAATATGTTTTACTTCTCAATAAATATAGAAAGTCGAGTTACTACCGACTGAGAAACTACCAGCTCTAGAAGGATCTCGACTTTGGAAGCCACAACTATTGGTTATGCCCTTGCCTTAGTACCACTGTGATCGACAAACTAAGCATTGTCAGATGGTGTACCACCAACTAATACCAAGATCTAAACTAATACATCTCTAAGTAATGACGATAAAATAAACTCCAGTGGGTCCTGGACTCGTCCCTAAACCACCACATGCTTGGAGATGGAATCTCTGATGTAGGAACGAGAATAGGGTTTGGTGAAGGCTCTCTATTTTGGTCTCTTGATGAGGCTACATCTCTTTAATTATACACAACCTCTAGGTCATTCATATACTTCAGTATGATCCCTAGTCGCAGATTTGGGGTCTTCATCTCGTGAAGCTATAGCACACGTCCTAGCCGTCTGTGATAGATTAAAATCTAATAGAATCTTTAAAACCAACTCAAACTTTTAGTATGAAATGAGTAAAAGAAGTGAAGATCTCCTAAGAATGTCCTATAACCTCCCAAAGATAAGAAACAAATGTCATTATTCTGATCCATGGGATTTTACTAGACACTTGCTCTTATATAAACAATATTGGTGAACCTAGAACTCTGATACCAATTTGTCATGATTCGTTTTCATAAGTCATTATGACACCTACTTTATCCCACCAGTAGGGAACCTAAACCATAGCCTAGAGTTATAAGCAATGGGCTAGTTGGTGGAAAATAACATAAATGCCCAAATCATGAAAGTAAAAAAATTTACAAGCTATTGACAACAAGATAATAATATCATAATGTAAATAAAAGAGAGAAGTGACAACATTACGCTACCTAGTATAGATGATACAAGTCTAGACAAAAGAATATGAGTACTATCATAATAAAATATAGATCACTCTTGAAAATAGAAAGACTATCCAAAATACAAAAGATGGAGAAAAGGTCAACCCTAATGCCGAGAGCTCACCCTATCTCTGAACTTTACTCACACTATCACAATGTTAACAATGACAATTAGTAGTCACATCTGCACCAAAAATATACAAAAGTATACTATTAGTACCAAAGCTACATGTACTAAGTAGGTCTCATCGTCCAACTGAGCTTAATCATAATAAAAATATAATAAGAATGTGAGATAAATGAACTAAGTCAATATAAGAGGGCAAAATCATAATATAAATATAGTAAAAATGTGAGATAAATGAACTAAGTCAAGAGAAGAGGGAAAACCTAAAAAAATACTATAAATACTATAAATAAATAATTAGAATGTGATAAGGAGGGGCACGGATGACCCAATTCAGAGGTATGGGAAGATATCTTTGGATGGCTTCAAAAGGAGTAGAGGTAGGGCGAAGAAATACTGGAGGGAGGTGATTAGACATGACATAGAGCAACTACAGCTTACTGAGGACATGACCCTAGACAGAAAGTTATGGAGGTCGTGGATTAGGGTAGAGGGCTAGTGTGAGTGTGTAGGTTGTGGCAAGGTGGTAGGAGAGCGCTTGGATAGTCGAGTGTCCTCTTTCTTATATCTTATTTCGAATTGATACTATTTTCTCTTATTTTGTATTACTCTGATATTTTTTTTATTATTTCTTATTTCATTTTTCATTTATGTTATCCATCTTGTTTAATGTTTCATTACGACCTTGGTGTACTATTCTCTATCTTAAGTTGGGGTACTATTAGAAGCAGCCTCTCTACTTCTTCGGAAGTAGCGGTATGGACTACGTACATTTTATTCTCCCCAGACCTCTCTTTGTGGGAATACACTGGGACTGTTATTGTTGTTGTTGAATAATGGCAACATTAAACTAAAGCATAACTAACTCTACATAACTAGCCCCCATAAGCTAGAAGGTGCAAATAAAGTAAATAACCCAATACATGCCCCCATAAGCCTGGAGGGTGCAATCAATGAGAAGTAATAACTATAATTATGATAATTAACCAAATATCAAAACCATAACCATAGATTCTTTCATACCATCAACACCAAACTCGAACCAATTCCATAACCATCATAAATAACCACTTAATGCCAGACTCGAATAAAAACTAGTATCTTATATGCCAGACTTGAACCGTAACTAATATTATGAATGTCATACTTGAATAGAAACTAATATCATTTAGAATGCCAAAATTAAAACTGCCTTAATATTTAAATCACCGGACTTGAAATTTAAGCTAATATCATTAATGTCAAACTTAAACTAAAACTATATCACCAAGAATGCCAAAATCAAATCGGTCTTAATATTATATTTTGCCGGATATAAACCAAAACTATTAACCTTCCAAATCCCAATCCAAGATAAACCATCATATGTATTGCATTCTTGGATGCAATAATGTAAATAGGATAGCTTAACATGTCTATGGATCCTACAAGGAGCTAAAAGAAATCTTGGCCCAAGGTAGGCCGGAAGGGCCATTTCTGTCCTTGAAATTCCATTCAAAGAAAATTTCTACGTTGAACTAGACAAAGTTGCCAAATATCACTACAAGATTTTAAATAAACCCCATGGAGTCCAAAGATAGCACTCCTACCTAAGACTAGTTAAGTCAATTTTGTGTAATTACTACCTCTAAATCTACTAAATCATCAAATTTACACTAAATGCAACTCTAAGTCCTAATTCCTAACCCCACACCTAGAATAATATTATAAATATACTATAATCTAGTCCAATATAGGAGAAAGGTAAACCTATCCTACTTGGATACCGAAGAAAGCTCGATGAAGTTTGGTACATCATTGACTTCCCTTTTTTAGAAGCTTTCATATATTGCCATACTATAAAATAGTAATCTACACATCAATACGAGAAACACGGTACCTATATTGTATTTTTGTACATGGGGTCCAAAATTATGTCAAATCCCATATGGAGCCCACTTCTAGAATCACACTTTCAAAATTGTCAACATGTCCTTTTATTATCAAGGAACGTTTACCAACAAGAATGGGTAAATTCCTGTCTCAAACAATTCTAAAATCAACCAAATAAAAATCTAGGGATTTTGAGAATAAATTTAGAAACCAACCATGACTTAAATGGGGACTTACCAATATTTTAAGGAAAAAATGAGTAATCCAAGCACAAAAATATCCCCTTATTTTTTACATTCTCTAGTGCTCAAAGGTCTTAAACTTGTGGTAAAATGGATAGAAAATAAGGCAAAAGAGGCATTTAATGTCCTCCAAGGTACCACTTAATAGGTCACCAAAAAAGTATCCAAGTGCCTCTAAAGAGGTACCAGCTGTGTCCTCCCCTACCGCTAAAGAGGACAAGATACCACTAAAGCAACTCAACTGAGAAATCCATGGACGCTAAAAAGACTGGATGGCCACTAAAGTGACCTCCTCGGGATTCATCTGAAATCCCATGAATCCAAATAAACTATGATACCCTATCAAGTTTAACATTTTGGACTCAATGGAATAGTCAAAATTTCTATTTTAGGGTCGTTTCAATGAAAAGTAGGCCTCACACCCAAGGGCTATTTTTATAAATTTTTGGCCAATAGCCTGAAATGAGTTTGGGAGCCTTGGGACCCAAACCAAAGGTCCCCTATCCTAATATTGATATTTTAAAGTTAATGGAACTATTATAATTGGCATATGAGTTTGTTAACACAAAGTATTTGATCGATAGCCAATTCTTACCAGTAAAGACTTTGAAATAGAGAATTAATTCTAAAAGTCAAACAAACTGCCCGATAATTAAACTATCAGCTCCAGCAAGTCATAAATGATTTAGGAAGCTATAGTAAATCATGAAATGATGAAAATTCATGGAAATTGAGAAAGTGACATGGAGGGTTATTACAAAAATGGCATTGGACATAAGTTTAATGTTTGTAATACTCTCCAACAAACTAGTGTAGCTAATTGAAAGTATAAAACTCTTATGGAAATGATGAACTCTATGCTTCAAAGCTCTAGTCTATGTGACAACATGTGGAGGAAAGTTGTCATATTATCATGTTATATTCTTAATAGAGTCCCTCATATAAAGTTAGACAAGACCTCATATAAGTTATGAAAATAGTTTTCTCCTAACCTAATATTTCTAAATGTGTGTGGGTGTGGGGGGGGGGGGGTTGTCTAAGGTTGGTTTACACAAATTTAAATTCTTAAAATGTATGCTCTAATACTTTTGACGCTCTATTTATTGGTTATGCTTAAAATAGTGTTGCATATATAGTCATGTCATTGAATGGCCATTCTATCTGTGAATCTAAAGATGCAAAATTATTTAGCATGTTTTTTCTTTGAAAAATAATGTCTAGTGATGTGAAAAATAAATGCTTCTATATGTCTATGAACTCTCATGTTATTCCTTCACAGATGTTATTTTTGATGAGCATGGAAATGAACTTAGAAAAAGTAAAAGATGTAAAATTGAGGCTAGTTTTTTCCCTAATTTTAATACCATCTTCTTGACTGAGAATTTTTACATTGATGCTTTAAATGATGAATTAATGTACATCTACTTGATAAAAAAAGACCTAAGACTTATTAAGTACCAATATAATCAACAGATGCAATATTTTGGAAAGAGGCCATTAAAAGTGAATTAAACGTTATAATCTCTAATCACACTTTGGATTTGTGTGATTTCCCTAAAGGTTGCAAATTATAAGTAACAACTGGATATTTAAAAAGAAATTTAGGCCTTAAATTACAATTGATAATAAGAATAGACTTATAATTAAGGATGGTTTTAACCAAAGGAAAGGTGGCAATCACTTTGATAATTGTTCTCTTGTTACTAAAATAGCAACCATTAGCACTCTTATTACTCCAACCATTATTCATAATTTAGTGGTACACCAAATGAATGTCAAAATAATATTTGTAAATGGTGATTTAGAGAAAGAGAATATGACTCAGCCTGAATGTTTTGTGGTTCAGGACAAGATGATAAAGTATGCAAACTGAGGAAGTCCTTATATGGGCTAAAGTAGTAACCTAAGCAGTGGTATGAAAAATCTAATTTCACATTAATGAATAGTGACTTTGTTGATAATTCATCTGATACCTGTGCTTATTTCAAAATGAGAGGCTCAAATTATGTGATTACATGTTTGCATGCGGAGGACATATTGATCGTTGTACCAAATACAAATTTTTTAAATTAGACTAATAATTTTTCTAAATTTAAAATGAAAGACCTTGGAGAAGTTCATGTGATTTTAGGAATTGAAATAAAAATAAATGCTAATAGTTTCTCTTTGTATCAATCTCATTATATTGCAAAGTTGTTCAAAAGTGTTGATTGTTGTAATGTGTTTTTTCTATGAACTCTTTATGATCATATCAATGAAGATGTTAGTGTTTCTCAAATTGAATATGCTAAAATAATTGGGAGCTTAATGGTTCTCGTGGACTATACTCAGCTTGATATAACATATGTTGTTAGAAGATTAAGTAGATATACTTATAATCCCACTAATGAACATTGGATTGCTTTTCATCACTTGTTATAATCCCCTACTACATCAATCTAATAGGGTTCCTACAATCCTAGCTAAAGAATTTAGATGCTCATTATTGTGAAATGAACAAAGGAATTCATAATTGAAGACATTCAAACAATATCACAATAATAATTTAATAAAACTCAAACCCTATAACCGGCCAAAATCAAGAACGAAGTAATACCAAGATCAAAGTCAAATGCTAGAACCAAATATATATTTGTAAGTATTAAGAGAGCGTCACCTAACTAAAAAACACCAAAAGGATATTTATAGGATATAAGGAAATCCTAAAAATAAAAAACGAAATGAAAAAGGAAAATTAAGGTCGATGTCCACTTACTTAGGCCACCTACAGACCATAGGTACTACTTATGGACCGTAGGTGGTCCTTGTAAGTGATAGACCTCCTGCACAGCTCCTGAAGCTCTCTTGACTTGGCTCTCTAGAACTTTCTAAGGTCACCTATGGACTGCAGGTGGCACCTATGGACCGTAGGTACACTTGGTAAGTTACAAGGTCTTTTTTTTCCTACTTCTGAGCCCTTGGACTTCAAGTTCTGACACCTACTTTGGTCACCTACGCTCGGTAAGTAGAACTTATGCCCAGAAATTTCTTAATAAGTATCCCACAACTTCAAACCTAGTTTGCTACAAAACATACCCAAAACACATCATATCTTAACAAAAAAACCTAAGACACTTGCATATTTTCATCATTTTAGCATTGAAAGTGCTATAAATCCATAGCATATTAACACCCTCAACTTTGAACATTTGCATGTCCGCAGGCAATACAACAAAACAAAACAAAAACATGACACTTAACTAGGAGAATCTAAGCTATCCAAGGCAGTCACTCATAAAATTTAAGATCAAACACATTACCTGCTCCTATATTAAAACTTTAAAACCAATTGTGTATGCATGAAGCACAACAATGTGACACAAGGGAATAAAGATATGTCATTACATTATCAGCAGACAACCATGTATATATATAAATTGCACTACCTAAAAAGTAAGCAGCTAGCAATACAA